>NW_026089624.1:5479211-5496460 GCF_024586455.1 Bactrocera neohumeralis
TATTTTAATCCATTGTGGGTTACAGGTGAATGTAATAAATAGGTCTGGACGGCCATACTTTCGAACATAAGACATCGCATCTTGAGCGTACTCGTACATGGCGAGGGCTTCCGATGTAAATGGCCGGTAAAATTGTCATTCTTCCTACATTATTTATATTGCCGTCAGCATTGATTGCATCGCGAAGATGAATGTACTCTTCAGATCGAAGCTGCTGTTGGTTAAGACGGATGTATGTCAATCTTTCAGTCTCAATTTTGACGTACATGTCCACTGCATACTGATGAAAGAGCCGTTGACACATCAAAATGTGATTTACTTCACCTTCACGGATCATGAGTCTGTATGCATAATAATCATGGCACTGACTTTTTGTGTGTATCAGCACCTGGAAGTACATATGATAAAAAATACATTTATATATTGAACATATAAAATATTTTATTTTGTATAATCTAATTACCTGTTGTTGGATTAACCATTTTGATATTAAAATGGTACCCATCTTCTCCCTGCCAGAAAATTAATGGGTATTGTAAAGCATCATAAGCTCTATGCGTTTCATATATACACGTTTCAATTCATTGTTCCGGCGATGAAGTACAATATGCAAATTCTCCAACAACGACAATAGCCACTTCATCTATTGTCGGTGAATTAAACCTCCTTGCATGCTCTCCAGCAGGTGTTTTGTCGGCTCTTATTACAATATTATGGCTGTTTGATGGCGTCCGATCCAGTGCCATTTTGAACATCTTCACTAATTTATTATTCTCGTGAAGAAATGTTTGCAGTTGTTGGACAATGATTCGCTTGACGGTTGGATTATGACCACAACGTGTATCAACTTCAACATCTTGATTGCCCATAACAGATCTGGCTTGATAAATCCGATTGGGATGAATGTCTGAAACCCTTAACCCTCCATCGATGGAAAATATTCATAAAGGACTACGATTCCCTAAATCTCATTGAAATTCCTCGATGGACCCACTTTTCGACATCGGCGATCATCAATTTTCATGGATTCTCTGACGCATCTGAAAAGGCCTACGCAGCAGCCCTATATATCAGTGTTTCTACAAACGCAAATACCTGGACAACCCTTTTGGTATCCAAGACTCGTGTGGCCCCAATAAAAACTATATCATTACCAAGGCTAGAACTTTGCGGAGCAGTTCTTCTGGCGAATCTCGTGGATGCAACACTACCCCAATTAAGTATAACCCAATACCGTACTCACCTTTGGACGGATTCCACAATTGTTCTTTCATGGCTTAGCAAACCCCCATGTACATGGACAAACGTTGTATCCCACCGAATTGCCACAATCGCAGAAAAGGTTGGAACCGAAAATTGGACTCACGTCGAAAGTCAAGACAACCCAGCAGATCTAGCTACTCGCGGAAGCACACCTCTGGAAATGGTTAATAATAACCTCTGGTGGCACGGACCCCAATGGCTAACACTCGACCCAATACACTGGCCAGTTACCAAAAAATCAAGCGATACAACACTGGAACTCCGGCCAATCAAGACCTTCGTGAACACAACACAAGAGGATATCCTGGATAGATTCTCGTCCTTACCCAAAGCCATTCGAGTTGTAGCATATTTGTTACGATTCTGTTCGAATGCGTCACCCAATAAAACACAACAGTCATACACGACGTTGGAAATAACTCCAGAGGAGTTCAACACTACCCGCACGAAGCTAATTATTTTATCCCAAAAGAAGTATTTCCAAGAAGAGTATGAAGCCTTAACCCAGAAAACCAGCATACCCAAAAAAGTACAATTTTGACACTAAACCTTTTAATCGATCCCAAAGGAATAATGCGAGTTAATGGTCGGTTGAGCAATTCAGCGGCATTATCATACAACGAGCGTTATCGGATTATATTACCCTATAGCAGTCGATTAGCCAAACTACTCACCCAATTTACCCAAAAAATAACCCTTCATGGCGGCAACCAGCTAGTCTTACGATTTATGCGTTCGGAATTTTGGATACCGAAGGTGAAAACCCGCATCAAGTCTACCATTCATCAGTGCAAAACTTGCGTTTTGCACCAAAAGCGCAACACTACTCAGATTATGGCAGCACTACCCGCAGAACGTATTTTTTTTTGCTTGTAAACTCTGGCTGTGATGTCATGCCTATCAAGTGGTGTTTGGTTGTGTAGCAGTTCTTTTTTTATTTTAATCCATTGTGGGTTACAGGTGAATGTAATAAATAGGTCTGGACGGCCATACTTTCGAACATAAGACATCGCATCTTGAGCGTACTCGTACATGTGGCGAGGGCTTCCGATGTAAATGGCCGGTAAAATTGTCATTCTTCCTACATTATTTATATTGCCGTCAGCATTGATTGCATCGCGAAGATGAATGTACTCTTCAGATCGAAGCTGCTGTTGGTTAAGACGGATGTATGTCAATCTTTCAGTCTCAATTTTGACGTACATGTCCACTGCATACTGATGAAAGAGCCGTTGACACATCAAAATGTGATTTACTTCACCTTCACGGATCATGAGTCTGTATGCATAATAATCATGGCACTGACTTTTTTGTGTGTATCAGCACCTGGAAGTACATATGATAAAAAATACATTTATATATTGAACATATAAAATATTTTATTTTGTATAATCTAATTACCTGTTGTTGGATTAACCATTTTGATATTAAAATGGTACCCATCTTCTCCTGCCAGAAAATTAATGGGTATTGTAAAGCATCATAAGCTCTATGCGTTTCATATACACGTTTCAATTCATTGTTCCGGCGATGAAGTACAATATCTCTCCAACAACGACAATAGCCACTTCATCTATTGTCGGTGAATTAAACCTCCTTGCATGCTCTCCAGCAGGTGTTTTGTCGGCTCTTATTACAATATTATGGCTGTTTGATGGCGTCCGATCCAGTGCCATTTTGAACATCTTCACTAATTTATTATTCTCGTGAAGAAATGTTTGCAGTTGTTGGACAATGATTCGCTTGACGGTTGGATTATGACCACAACGTGTATCAACTTCAACATCTTGATTGCCCATAAAACAAATTTGCAAAAATTTATGATCTGCATCTGGCACTGGCAGCATTGCCCCCAGTAGGTGATGAATCTGTCCTTGTATCTGTAACTGTTTAAGAACTGGTTAAATTAATTGTGATACAAATACAAATTAGAATTTCACTAAAACAATTATGGTATACTACCTTGAAAGTAGGCATGAACCCGTCTTGTACTATATGCGTTGTGCTTCCATGTCATTTGGAAGCAATTATTATATTTTTGGATGTTAGCCAAGAAGTGTTTAGACTCACTTTCCATCCCATTAACTAATGAGTGTAACGGTTCAGGTGGTGGAACCAATTGAGGCAATTGTACATTGCCATCAGCACAACATAATCCTGCAGGTTCACTACTGTACTTTAATGCTTTACAATGTTGACAAATGATTGACATTTCTCCAATCGTCACAGATTTGTCGGCACTATAATCAAATTCCGGATCGTAAGAAAATGCTCCTCGTTCGAGGTTTACAGGAGCATTGCGTCTGCGGAATCGATTAAATTCGTTATCCCGTGCTCGCTGCTGTTGTGATCGATGTGCACGAACTCGTTCCATTCTCCCCTATCCACTTGATAGTTATTTACTCTTGAACGTAATTCTCCCATACTTGTACGACTGTTATCATTATCAGCATCTCGCTGGTCATTAGTGCGGTTGGAGCGTAAAGTAGCTCGTTGCACATTTACACGACTTCAACGACCTATGTCAGGTCGTTTTCTTTTCCTCGGCATTGTAAGCAGCGAGAAGAAAATCACTTTTAGCAGTATTTCAATATTTCTCAATTAAATGTTTTTTTTTTTTTAACATGAGATGACAAAACCAAGTATGTTAAAGTAGGAGCGCAGCAAAAAGTCTCTAAATTTATGGACAAAACAATGTAACGTTCGGATACACGTGCTTTTTACATGAGATGACAAAACAATGGAACGTTCGGATACACTTATTACTTACTTATTACTTTTTTATTTCTCCAATTAAATGTTTCTTTTTTTTAAAATGAGATGACAAAACCAAGGATGTTAAAGTAGGAGCGCAGCAAAAAGTCTCTAAATTTATGGACAAAACAATGTAACGTTCGGATACACCTGCTTTTTACATGAGTTGAAAAAACAATGGAACGTTTGGATACACTTATTACAGGGCATCTCGACTGGATAGAATTTATAGAATACTAACTGTTATTGCCATTGCCAAATCTGTATGTGGGCATTTGCTATCATGATATAATCATTTGCGCAAAAGCGTAGGGTAGGTAGGTTCGAGATGATGTAGCGTATGCTTTGAGCTCTTGAAAAATTTATTTTATCATTTGCGAAATGCCGTCGGGTAGGTAGCTGATGTAGGGCACGTTTTGAGCTCTTGAACTCCTTAAATCTTTTGTGTGGAATATAAAAAAAGGATAAATATCCTTTTGTTTACAAATGTATTTTTGGAAAAAATAAGATAATAACAAAGGATAAAGATCCTTTTTTACAAATGTATTTCTGGGAAAAATAAGAATTTATATTTTTGGACTACTATATAATAATTGTGGCATAACTTTTTTAAATACCAATTAAAATAATAAATTTAAAATGAGAAATGATATTTTGATTTATGCTTGTATAGGTTTATTAAGTTTAAGACTTTCCAACCAAATTTCCATAATATTTCTATAAATTAACAATATTAAACTAAATATTACATATTATTTTGAAAATGTACTTTATTTTATAATATAACACAACCGTCTTAACTCGCTCTTCTAATTTTCATATTACCGAAATTATAATGCAGTCGGCATATGTAGAAATTGAATATGTTGCCTCTTCGAAATTTTCATATAAATGAAAACTGCGCTGTTAAACTGCTGAAGAGACAGCTTCTAGCTTACCATATATGGCAAACTATGTAGTATTCTATATCTAGTAAGCAATGAGCAATGTGGAGTCTGCACAGGCAGAGATGCCCCGTTATTGTAATAAAAGTATGTTTTAGAGTTGGTAACACTGTAAGGTTGGCACCATCAAACATGTCAACACATTAATTATATTTACATATTTTGAAATTTGAAATTGAAATTTAAATATGCGATGTTATGAGCAAAGTTGATATTATGTTGTCGATTCAAAAGTCTTGTTTTAATGCGTTCTTCAATTCGAGTGGAACTGAGAGTACAAATACCGTCAAATGTTTGACAGCAAGTAAGTGGTCAACTTTTATATGGGAAAATGGAATTGTCGTTTTACCCTATCTTACTCGTAATTTTTCCTTATTTGCTCACCGTTTAGACCTACCCTGGACTACGACAAACATTTTAAAACCAAAGTCAGTTCAATCGGCCCAGCCGTTCTCGAGTTTTAATCAGACTAACGAACAACAATTCATTTTTATTTATATAAGTAGATAGATAGAAGATATATATATTACATATGTACATAGGTATATATTTTATACGTTTAAGGCGGCCTGCACAATCCAATATAATATGTGAAAACAAATATTTGTTTTATATTTTAAATGATCAGATAATATTATTCTTTTCTGTCAGATATTATTATGATTTTAATATAAATAATCTTTCTATTCTATTTGTATTTAATATATATTTTTGTTTTTTCAGATAATATTAATCTTTTCTTTAAGATATTATTATCACTTTTATATAATTATTCTTTCTTTCAGATCCTATTATTATTTTTATTTAATTAAACTTTTTTTCAGGCATTATTATAATTTTAAATAATTAATCTTTATTTTCAGATAATAATATTTTTTTATTGAACATATTTACATATTTGTAATTCTGTAAGAAATGTTTATTAATAAAGAAAGAAAAAGATTTAAATTTAAAATGTTTAGAATTTTAAGAAATTTTAAAAGTAGGAACCAAAAAATGCAACCCTGCATCAGCTGTTTAAAAAAAGAAAATGCAGCCATGCATCAGCTGTCGAGTGGGGATATTAGAGCAGGACAGATATACTTTTTTATATGACACTGCTGAATGAGCGCAACAGAGATGTATTATCACATGTATACCTACGTGTGAGGGGAAAAGTGGTTAGAATTACGTGGCCTATGGAAATCTAACCACTTTTTTCACTACTTTTGTACCTACTGTTTCACTAGTTTTTTAACCGCTCGTGGCTGGCAGGGTATGGGGTTGTTTTTAATACTATGTTCGGACCGACATTGAAAACATTTTGAAACACATTTGTATGTTGTGGAATCTAAGTCGTTCGGACCGACAATGTGTGTTTTCGATGAGCTTTCACTGACAACTTTCAATAGCGGCATTCTCTTGCCATTGCAAGATTGCACGATGACACAAAATGCAAAAATCGTATACTGAAATATACAAGGCCAAGAGAGCACCCATTGCAGAATCTAGTGATATATGACGACACGAAAATAAACATGGGTTTTGGTTTGACATATTTTACAGCCTTCCAAATAATTTTCTGCGTGTTTTTTTGTTGTGCTGTTGCACCAAGAGGAAAATTTTGCAATTTCTGCACCGTGCAAGGTTTTGCAAGAGTAAGAGAATCCCCCTAATATGACAATATCAAGCGACAGCTGTTTTTGTATATAGAATGTAAACAAATATCAAGTGACTATTTAGGGCCGGCAAAATATGTCTTCCAAAAACATCGATTAAACTAGAGTAGGCACCGATTATAATGAGTGGAATGTAAGTTTTCAAGTAGTTTTCAGCGAAAACTGTGTTTTCGTTTGACAGATTTTACATTGACGCAAACACAAGTTTTCGTGCGAAAACCAGTTTTTTCCACGAAAACATGTTTTCGTTGTCGGTCCGAACATGGTATAAGTGTACATATTAATACATGTGTGTGTGTGTGTGTTCAATGTTATCTCAACTTTAAATTTATGACTTGTGTCCCCATGTATTTTTATTTTTATTGGATGCGCATTGCATGTAAATGAATGTAGCTGTTTATGTACATATGTATGTATGTATATAAATATATATTTATTTTTAATAGTACTTCGGCTTTGCTGATAATAATGATATTTGAACACCGTAATCTGAATAAACCGAGGATATAAAATTTTGGGATTCTATATACATACATATATAAAAGAATGTCGTGTTAGTTACATTATCTATAAGTCAAGAAAGGTTGAACCGATTGGTGGGGAGGTAGCTTATAACCCGGGGACGGGTGCAAGAATCAAAGCCAGGGAAATACTTTAACCCTCATCGAGACCCTCGGGTCTGGCCAGGCATATTTTGTTTTTAAATGTTATTTAAATATATTTAGGGTGTAGCAAACGACTTGAAACGAAAAAAATTCAAGGATATCGTATCGAAAAGGACGAAAAAAGGATATTATAATATTACACCTTAGTGCACCAATGGTGCTTGGCTAGACCCCATATATTTTGTATGAAAATATATGAACTTTGGTATGTTTGTTTCTATCACTTCGCACGGTTGATTTATCTGTTTTCATGTTCGTTACATGTCCATGTTTGTATGTTTATCTAGGTCAAATACTTTAGTAATTTTTTTCAAAATGTTACATTTTTTGTGAACGCTATTGCCACGCCCCTGGTAGGGATAGAGGGGAGGTTGAGAGCTTTCCTGAAAGCCCCAGAGGTGAACTAACTCGCAAAATGGTTTTGATCCCCCCCGGCCCCATACCCCCCCAACTGTAGTGAAAAAATGTGGGGAAATGATAACAACCAATTTTCGCCTATTGCCACGCCCTCGGTGGGGCCTTGGGGGGCAAATTATACATTTCCTGAAAGCTCTTGAAATTACCTAACCGGCGCAGTTTATTTGACCCACCTAGGTCAAATACTTTAGCCGCTAGAGCGTTTTAAAAGAAAAAAATGTAATTTTTCTCAAAATGTTACATTTTTTGTGAACGCTATTACCACGCCAAGCGTGAACATGGCAGTCAATTTGATTTCAACCAAATCGAGAGGTAAGAAATTTCAAAAATGTATATATGTTGCACATATATGAGCGTAAATACAACACGTTTTTCCATACAAATGTATGTAAACACCACTTGGCCTAGCCAAGCACCATTGGTCTCGATTAAGTGTATTAGACCGTTGGTCTGGACCAGGGTCATATAGAGTTAAATCAGTCGGATGTTGGAAAATCTTGATATTAGTTATCTAGGCCTTATACAACTAATATCAAGATTTTCAAGTCTGATTCAAACTATTTTTGACATACAGCCATTATAAGTGAAGGTTTAACTGAATTATACATCTCACACATTTACCAATATTTTCGATCAAAAGTCAACTATAGCTACTGCGTTCCAAATATTCGGTACCAAGGGGCTGGAAGAGTTATGATTGGATTTAAACAATTTTTGTTCATAAGGTGGCATACACTAAAGGATTTATTCGCGCAAGCCCGTTATATTAATTGCTCTTTGATTTGTGTACTGGAAACTGAACGAATCAAGTAGAATTTAAAATTGTGCTTTATGGGAAGTAGGTGTGGCTGTTATCCGATTTTGTCCATTTTCCAAATGTGACATAAGAATGTAAGAAGAATGCCACATATTAATTTTTTGCGAAATCGGTTGGTCGGGTCCCGAGATATAGAATTTCACCAAAAAGTGGGTGGTGTCCAATTTTCACACCAGCTCAGCCAAGTAAATGTTCTTGCCTATTTAGTTATTGATTTATTCCGCTTTTAATAGTTTTTAACAGTACCGTTATTTGGGGAGTGAGCGGTGTTATCTTCCGATTTCATCCGTCGGTAGGGGTTCTTATAATATTTGAGCCTAGCAAATTAGGTTCTTGTAGCTTAAGTGGTGTAGAAGATATGTACATTAAACTTGTTAGAGGGCGGTGCCACGCCCAATTAAAAAAAAAAAATTGCCCACAGGTGACCTTTGCTACTGAGATCCTCTGTACTCAATTACAGCATTATATCTTAATTGAGTGCTTAGTTATAACACTTTATATGTTTTCGGTTAATGGCTTGCATGTACCGGGACACACTGCTGCCGCACTTAGTTTCTCGACACATTCCCATATAATCTGCGATTAAATTGTGCATTGGTGATATTGCTTTCAGTGCTGCTTGGTTGTTGATGCAGATTGCTGCATGTTGATTAGTTGATGTTCTGCTTCGTATGATTTTTGCACATAAGGTAATGGCGTTAACTATGAATATATTCTTAGCAGTCTTTGTATTGTCTTGTATTTTTTTAACTTTATTTTCTTTGAGCATTTTTTTATTTCGTTTAGAGTATTCATAATTTTTTTTTGCTAATTGATTCTATAACCTCATTCAACAGTTTTAGTGATCTATTAAAATATTTACTAATTGCTATTTCTTTATTTAAGTTTACAATTGCATTATGACATTTTCTTCTATAATTTTCAAATGAACCACAATGTCTTGTATGTCATCATTATCCATTACTCCAAACATTCATTTATTGGCTGTTCCCCTAGAATTATAGTTTTGTTTACCTAACGGTTGTATGTATCACCTAAACTAATCGAGATAGATATAGGGTTATATATGTATAAATGATCAGGATTACGAGAAAAGTTGAAATCCCTAAAACCGAAAACTAACAAAGTGCCACACCTAAGCACTTAATTAAGATATAAAACTCATATTAAGTACCGGGGAACGCAGTAGACAATTTTTTTTGGAAAAGTGGTTGTAGCCCCGCCCTCTATTAAGTTTAATAAGCATATCTCCTAAACCGGTCAATCTGCAACAACCAAATTTTATAAGAATTTCTACCGACAGTGTGAAAATGGATGAAATCGGATGAAAACCTCGTTCACTCCTCATATAACGGTACGGTTCAAAACTACTAAATGCGTCGGAAACATAAAAATTTTGCCGCCGAGATGGGATGAGAGAGCTTATGGGAGTCGGTGCGAAAATTGGACGATGGGTGTGGCACCACCCACTTTTTGGTGAAATCCCATATCTCAGGACCCGACCAACGGATTTCGATAAAATTTGGTATGTGGCTTTTTTTATATTCTTATGTCACATTGTGAAAATGAGCGAAATGGAAAAACAAACACGCTCACTTCCCATAAAGCACAGTTTTAAATTCCATTTGATTCGTTCAGGTTCCAGCAAGCAAATCAAGAAGCAAATAATATAACGGTATTAAACTTTGCGCGAATTCCCTTAGTGTATGCCACCTTATGATTAAGAATTGTTCAAATCCAACAAAAACTGTTCACGCCCCGGTTTCGGTACCTAATATTTATACTCCGGCACCTATAGTTGACTTTTGTTAGAAAATATCGGTCAATGTCTGAGGTATATAATTGAAATTCGGGGATATTACTTCTCTGACAATGGTTTGTATGTCAAAAATGAGTTGAGTCGGACCAATACTTCCCTTAGTCCGAATATATTTAATATAGAGATAATCGAACTTCCGGGTGACTTTGTACCGCATATATCGGCCAATTTGTGAGTTATCTCAATGAAACTGAGCTGGCATGCTTTACTCAGTGTATCTTTATGCCAAAAATAAATAAATTTGAGCGAAAACTTGACTTACCCCCCATATAACTAATATCAGGATTTTCGAACATCCGACTGACTTTACTCTATATGATTAGTTTTTTAGTATGTGATATGTTAACAGTTTGTGGTATTGGGAAAAATAGATAAAATTTATTGGATATTACCTCAACTTCCATATACTACATATAATGGTTTTCGTTTCTCTGACAAACCTTATGTGTCTTTCACAGACATGAGTTATATATAGTATGTATATGTATATAAAATTGCTTGGATGTCGATCCTCAGGTTGACGCTTTACATCTTAAGGTAATTCCCTACTTTGATTCCTGAAAGTTGCGAGAGTATATAGTAAAATGTTCGGTTGCACCCGAACTTAGCCCTTCCCTACTAGTTTTAATTATTTCCTATGTTTGATATATACATACATATGGATGCGTACACTTTATTACATATGTATATAACAAACTATCATAATATGCTAAGAAACTTCATATATTTCAATAATGATAAATGTACATAAATCGTATATTTTATTATTCAGAACTTATATTCACATGCATCATGACCATATATTACATGTATATGTACGTTTTCGCGAATTAAAATCATATTATCACTTATCAGTAATAACATGTGCGCGCTGCTCATATGTACATACATAAATTTGTGTGTATGACATTGACACCTTTTAGTACCTTTGCGTACACATGCAAAAACAACAATTGTCTCAAATAGCATTTGCAGCGTCACAAGTCAATAGGCAGTCAAGCACTTTCATCAAGCAAACTCTCTTCATTCATAAAGGCAACCACCTTCACAACTCCCAGTGTCCGTTTGTCTACAAGCGACGATGGCAAACGCTAAAAAAATAAATTGAACATTTATGTGATGTTTGTTCTAGAAGGGAAAACTGACAAACTCGCAAAACACAGGAAGAAGTGACAAATGTAGCAAGATAGTTCTTAAATAATATAAAATATTTTCCGTGGATTGCCTTGCCTCTAGGAGGGCCTTACAGGCGATTGCTGTCTCCTATTACTGTTCACTTGTGCATCTGCATTAATTACTTAATCACAAAAGTTTTTGTCCTCCAGGTTCCCTCTTTAGGCGTAAATATCCGCCGCGGAATGAGACGTTTGCACTACAAAGCGGTTTTTAGGCGATCGCCACTTCCCTGAAGATTAACGTATTCTATTTATGTGCATTTGTGATCTCATATTGGTGATTAATGTTCATTAAGAATGCCCATTTGTGGGGTAACATTAATTTAAGCGATATTGTCCGCCAAACAGTTACACGTTAGCTGCAAAAGTTTGCGTCATCCAGGTTGTCCTAATTAGGCGATAATGTCCGACAAAAAGTGACGCGTTTACACTGCAAAGTGTTTTTTTGGACACTTGCCACTTTCCTAGCGGGACCTTATAGGCGACAGATGTCTCTTAACCCTTCGTTGCATAGCATTGCATATATGCAATGTTAACTTCTCGTTGATCTTATCGTTTCTTAATTTACAGTTATTTTTTCGCCAAAAGAAAATTATACCTTATCACTATTCTCCTTTGGTGGAGTTTCCCAAATATTCTTGAGCTTTTGTGAATATACGTAGTAAAGAGTAAACTTCTTTCTGATACTATATAAAAACGCAGTGCTAAATTTTCATTATTTTTGTGAATTATTGAGAATGTATAATAAAATGTAAGTATTTCCTATTAGTTTGGAGAGTCTCTTACCTAAATAACAAATTCGGTCTTCACACGAATTATTTTTGCAAGAGTTATAATGTATCACTGCACATGTGCAATACCATGCACTTAAGCCTAAAATTTTACTTGTAGGGCGCTTACTTATAATGATAGCGCACGAATAATAGAAAACCGGGATGAAAGCAAAGATGAGTATTTAGATGATGGTAATGAAGCAAATTATACGAATATAACCAAAAAGAAGCAAGCAAATACATAATTTTAAAGAAGTTAATGTTATAGTAGACGCAGGATGATCAGATGATCTCATGGAAATTTATGCACTTGTCAAAAAGGGCCAGATAAATTAATGATATAGACAAACAAGATCTGAAAAGTTTTTACGGATATGTATTGTGATGTCTATTGTTCAAATCCCTCATATTCGAAGATATTGGACGCCAACAGTGAGCAAGTAATGAATACTGGACACTATGTCAGTGAATAAATTCGAAAAAAATAGAAATTGTATGTTTTGGCTGTTATATCTGGATACAATTGCAACCTCGAAATATATACTGGCCAAGAGAACAACAGCATCAATAGACTTCCTGAGGAAATTGATTTGGGATCAAGTCCCAACATAGTTATAAGAATACTAAGGGATATTCCCCCATAAAAGAACTAAAAAGTTTTTTTGATAATTACTACACATCTTTTGCCACCTATGTGGAATTTACTCACTGGGAACAGTTCGTCGGATCCGAATTCCCAGTTTAAAGCTTCTAGACGAGAAATTATGACGAAGAAAGCATACGAAAAATCCCTTGAATATGCAAGCGTGGAAAACATGCATATATCTGTAGTTTCCTGAAGAGAGAATACAATCGTGAATTTGATTTTAAGCTACTTTGGCAAAACTCCAGAACTAGCAGTTTGAACGGTTTGATGCGAAATTTGGATAGAAAATATTGGTCGCTTGTCCAAACGTTCTATCAAAGTATAACAAATTCATGGAGGGTGTTGATTTGCTAGATTCTTTATAGGCCGATAAAAAATCAAAAATCTAAGAAGTGGTATTTGCGGCATAAAAATATAATCCTTATACTTTATTTCTATAGAAAGCACCAAAGAAGTGGTCCCATCACTGAAAATTAAGTACGGTTGAACCACATGGATCACTGGCCAACATTTGTGGACACTCGAGCCACTTGCAAATTACCAAGTTGTGACGGATATACGTTCATATATCAGATGTAAAAACGTGAATTTAATCTATGTTTCAGCAAATCAAGAAATGGTTTCATATAGAATAAACTGAAATTTATTGAAAAAGTAATGAATTTACTTCTGTCCAGTTTTATTCAACAAAATAAAGAACACATCCATTCACTAACTTCCTTGTAAGTTTATTAGAATTGCTGCATGATATTGCATATATGCAATGTTACGTAACTCTGTTGCCAGAAACACGGCAAACATAAAATTTCAAATTTGTCATCTTATAATAGCCCACATTAAAAATATGTGTTGCGTCAAGCGACATACATAAACATATATATCTAAAACAAAAATAATGAAATGAATTGTAAAATAATGAATTGTTAAGAATTAAATTAAGAAAATCTATTATAAAATACTTACCTTAATAATGCATTCATAATACCAATCATGACTCAAGCAGCTCACAACTTCCCGTCTTTGACCAAGTATCCTCTGGGTAGCCTAAGAACATCCAGGTGAGCTAAAGTGAGAAGGCGAAACATCCCCCACATAGGGTTGTGCGCTGGGTTTGGGACCCGCCACATAAAAAACCCCGCCAATGAAAAGGAACAACAAGCCTCGGATGAGAGACCCCCCTTTTGATGACGACCATGACAAACGAAATAAGGACTACGATATCAGGGCATGCACCTGGAATGTCCGGACCTTTAATTGGGAAGGTGCCACTGCCCAGCTGGTTGATGTCCTCGCAAAAACAAAGGCTGACATCACCGCCGTCCAAGAAATGCGATGGACGGGACAAGGACAGAGACGAGTAGGTCCTTGTGACATTTACTACAGTGGCCATATAAAGGAGCGCCAGTTTGGTGTTGGATTCATGGTGAGAGAGAGACTCCGTCGCCGAGTACTACCATTCACTCCGGTGAATGAACCTCTAGCCACAATCCGCATCAAAGCGATGTTCTTCAACATACCGCTGATTTGCGCCCACGCCCCGACGGAAGAGAAGGACGATGTGACCAAAGATGCCTTCTATGAGCGCTTGGAGCGCGCTTATGAGAGCTGCCCCCGCCACGATGTCAAAATCGTGCTTGGCGACTTTAACACCAGGGTGGGCAAAGAAGGTATATTTGGCACCACGGACGGTAAATTCAGCCTCCACGACGAAACATCCCCAAATGGGATGAGGCTGATCGACTTCGCCGGGGCCCTAAATATGGTTATCTGTGGTATTAGATTCCAGCACAAGAGGATACATCAAGCTACCTGGCTGTCTCCGGATCGAAAAGCCAACAACCAGATCGATCATGTTGTGATAGACGGAAGACACGTCTCCAGTGTTCTAGACGTGCGAGCGCTCCGAGGTCCTAACATCGACTCGGACCACTATCTTGTTGCAGCCAAGATTCGCATCCGCCTCTGTGCAGCAAAAAACGCACATAAACAAACACAAGGAAGGAACTGCAGTGGCATGCGAAGTAGCTATTGCATCGTCCATAATAATATCTGAAAGAAAAGAATAATATTATCTGATCATTTAAAATATAAAATAAATATTTGTTTTCACATATTGTATATTGGATTGTGCAGGCCGCCTTAAACGTATAAAATATATACCTAGCTATGTACATATGTAATTATTTTTGCGTATTATATTGGACTTCAAACAACACACACTTATTTTCACATATAGTACTTACTTAACAATTTATATTTGCTGCTTCTGATGATATTGCTGCTGCTGCTATTTACCATTCAGTTCTGATTTCCAATGCTATAAAAACAAATAAAGTAATTATTTAAAAAAAATCACATAAAAATGATTCACTTACATTCTTGTTGTACGTGCCTCCTTACGATGGTATGATCACGAATGACATCTCCTTCGCACTCATTCAAATAAATCAAGAAATGAAAGAAACTTTTTTCATCGCATTTAGGTCAACAAAAAATAACCCGAAAATGTTCGTTGGTGTTAGTGTATAGAGAAAAAAATGTGTAGTTGTATTGAAATATTTGACAAAAGTGGTTAGCCGTGGCTGGCAGGGTATCAAGCAGCATAAATAACATGCTGCAATACATACAAACATACACATATAAGTATTTAGTTATTTAAGATAGTTTTCTAATATATGTAGTATATAAGTTATGAAACTATCAAATAAAAATTAACATGAATAAATACTAGCAGTTACACAAATACGAAAAGTGTTGCGGAAAAAATCATGGGCATAAACAGGAACAAAATTCTTGATGCCCACTTATCCGAAACGGTGTTGCACACGTCCAACACTTTTCCAACAAAGCCAGCAAATAAGACAAAAATTGAGGAAGTTCAAGCTAAGCACCAAGACTTAAATCGAAAAACTTTCATATTCATGAGAAAAATTGAAAACCTCAGAAGAAAAATGGATGATCTAACTATGGAATTAATGATCAACTACGATCATTTTAAGTGTTTAGACTTTTTATTCGTAGATATTTAAAATCCAAAAAGCAAATTAGATTTCAATGAAGAAATTGAAATCTTATTTGAAAAAGTTAATAACGAATATTACAAAGAGCTTCAAAATTTAAAAAAAGAAGTTACAAAAAGAAGAGCCTAAAATTTCTTATCGCCCTAAATTCGCCTTTGAATTAAAAAAAGTTTTAAAAATTCTAACATTTTATGGCGATATTAAAGAATGGGCCAATTTGTACAACGTATTCCATGTTATGGTACATGAGAACGAGCAGATGCCGACCCAGTGGCGTAGCTCAACTTCGGGCTCCCGGGGCCAAGGATCTTCTGCCGCCCCCTTTATCTACCTACCTAAAAGTTTCATGAGGTGGTTCGAACAAAAGTGAATTTTTACAAAATATCTCCAATATTAAGTATATAAAATTTAGGAACTAGAAGCCACGAAAATTCTGAAGTTCCAAAATTCTCACAACACGGTTTTGGAGGAAATTGATAGTAAATTTACAAGACATCTTATTAAAAGCCTCACTCAAACAAAGATCTTTATTTTTCCCCCACCAGCGGTAAGAACTTGAAGATTCTTTTTTGAGTTCAATGTTTGATGGTACAAATCAAACACATGGGATCATGTGTGGCAAAATGGTAATAAGGGGGAAGGCTGCTTTAGAGGCTTAAAAAAAATCGACTTTTTTGAGGATTTTTGGGAAGGAAAGAAATAATTGATTAAAGTGAATTTTTTAAGGTTTATAGTTACATATATATTTAAACATCATCTGTAAATTTTATGGATACGAAATCTTTGATATTCTGCCTTTGGGTAGCAATTACCCGATGCATATCGCATGTGCATTTGTCTGACGGCAGGCAGGATGCAGGTCGCAATTTCTATCGGAAACAAAAAATTCAAAGAGATTCATATTTCTTAATAACTTATTCTCTAGCTAAACTAAGAAAATTTCAAAAAAAGTGTAAAATTCCACAACTTTTTAAAAATTAAAAAAAGTGGTTGAACCGCAAAAGTTTTACTTTATGTTTTTTAAAAATATGTTCAATCTTGACTTTTCTCAGGTTTTTTAGTTTAAATAGAAGATAATTTAATGCCAAAGATAATAAGCTTTGCCCTAATTCCATACGACTTTGTGTTTTTTTTCTTTACTGCCCGCTAATTGAGAAAATTCGTAAAAACGAAAAACTGAGAAATCGCGCATTACAGTTTTCTTTTTCTGCCCAAGCTGCTAGACTCTTGGTCACTTTTTTCCTTGTAGCTTTGACAATATTTCGAATCTTCATCTATAACTTTGAGGACATATTCTT
>NW_026089624.1:5496560-5563353 GCF_024586455.1 Bactrocera neohumeralis
GCGTCAACATCAACATAGAAAACCCAAGCTGTGCCGAAAAAATAAAAGAATGGCCGCCGATTGTCACCGCTTCCCTTCCCGCTGTAATAGCTTCGCCTACAAACTAGCGTAAATGTGTATGTTTTTATATGAGCTTGAAAACATATCGACGCAGATTTTTGCGAGCCACGGAAAAATATTTTAGAATTGACAAATATTATAAATCGACAACAGCTATGTTGCCACTTTTCTCACTTCTTTCTTAGAACAAACACCAGAAAGTTGTTCAATTTATGATTTTTTAGCTTTTGCCATCGTCGCGAAAAGACGCTTTTTGGCAAAGGCGTGCTCAGGGACATGTTACAGCGTCTATTTTTATGAATGAAGCGAGGTCGCTTGTGGAATTTGTGCCTGCGTTTATGAATGAAATCGTTTTTGTTGTAAAATTTACTATATTTGATTAAATATCCAAATTGACTATAAATATTACTATGCATGCATTCATACAAAAGTATACTCATTCGTTATTATTTTTACATGTCAATATTGAATTGCTGGGGCAAAACGCAAAAGCATACATACATGTGTACATATGTACATACATATATGCATACATTGACATTTAGACAAGCGAAACGAAATTCTTTACATTCGTTGGGAGTGTAATCATGGGCATGCATACATATTAGGGTGTGCCATTTTGAGGCAACCTTTTTTTTCAACTGAAAAACAGGCTCAAAACTTTCGAATTGTGTAAAAAAAAAGTCACTCAAAAGATGAGCTCTTAATATTAATATTAAGAGGGGCCTCTTTCAAATTTTCTGTTTTCCATATAAATTGCATGGAAAAAAATCGTTTTTTCTGTGGTGGTTATTCTGCGGAGGTTATTGTATGTGCACGCGATGGCTGTCAGTTGGGATGGTAAACTCGATTCGGATTCTACTCGAGAATCGAGTTTTCTCGTAAAATAATCGACTTTTCGAATGTCAAGAATCGATTCTTAATCGACTTCGACTACTGAAGATCGATTCTGAATAATCGATTATTTTACGAGAAAACTCGATTTTTGAGTAGAATCGGAATCGAGTTTACCATCCCAACTGGCAGCCATCGCGTGCACATATAATAATCTCCGCAATATAACCACCACAAAAAAAAAACGATTTTTTTTCATGTAATTTATATGAAGAAGATTTGAAAGAGGCACCTCTTAATATTAATATTAAGAGCTCATCTTTTGAGTGACTTTTTTTTTACACATTTCGAAAGTTTTGAGCCTGTTTTTCAGTTGAAAAAAAAAGGTTGCCTCAAAATGGCACACCCTAATACATATCTTTGTATCTCTTTATATTCTTGGGTATGTGAGAGAGTTGTATTTGTATACAATTTTCGCTGTTGAAAATGGGATATCAAAGAACATATTTTTCTTCAATATTCTCTGCTTGGGGATACATGCTATGTCATCATATGCCTTATACACATATTTTTATTTATCTTTATATTCTCTTTTTGAGTATGTGAGAGAACTGTTAAAAATGTTAACATTTCACATCGTGTATTCTGTGGTTGTGAGGTGAATTCCTTACTGTAAATCTAACAAATGTTCGATATCGAACCTGCACCTTCTCTATGCTTTATGTTCTCTGTCTCAATTGCTTAAGAACAAAAACATAATTATAAACACATACAAACAAATACTAATGTAAAAAGCGCATTGATCTCTTCAACGAGCTCTCAATCGCACAAAGCATAAGTACATATGTACATATATATAAGTCCGAGTATTAGGGTGTACCTAAATACATATTTTCGGACATCAAATATTTTAATATATAAAAAACGCGGTTTAATAGTAATCAACAATTCAAAATAAAATATAAATAAAAATAATACCATAACAAGTAAATAAAAAACCATATTAGTAAAATAAACGTTTGTACCGATATAATCGGAAAAATCTCCTATTTATTTCAAAAAGTATACAATTTATTAGACTATATCGCTTCGATTAGATACTACAAATCAGTTAACACTGAGAAAAATTTAATTCATTTTGACTAATATTTTATATATAAATATATAAAATAACAAATATAAATATTTTTATAATATAACAAAAATGGTTAATAACGAAACAAATCAAAATAAACCTGCAGGAGCTACACGCTCAAAACAGGCTATTAAATTTATTTCAGAAAGTGATAGTTTAACAAGATGCTGCAGTAGATTTGCCTTTTCACCAGCCTCGGAAATCGTTATTGTAAAGTCAAAATCTTAAAAATTTTTGGACTCGTTTCAAAGCGGCTCATGACGCCATAGTAGATTCTGACAATTCCGATCTACTACAAAATTTTAAATCATAGGCTTATAATATTTATGAAAACTGCTTAGACCAACATGATGAAATTGAAGCTAATAAAATCAATTGCACCTACTCCACATCTGAGAGTAGAGCTGGCACTAGAAGACAGTCAAAAGGCAAGTTCAAGCATCCACCTCTAGGTGCCCGCATGTGACACAGAAACATTTTGTGGAGGCTATGAAGAATGGCCGTCCTTCCAGGATATGTTTACAGCCATGTACATAAACCATCCTAAATTCACAAGCGTAAAAATTGTATCACCTTCGATACAAAGCAAAAGGTCTAGCAGGCGAAATGGTAAAACAGTTCGCTCTTAATGACGATAATTTCAATTTGGCTTGGGAAGCTCTAACAGCAAGATACGAAAATGAAAGAATACTGGTCGATAAACAAGTAACGACACTAATGAACTTGCCAATTAAGAAAGAAACAAGTGAAGAATTCATCAAACTAGAATCCACTGTTTCAAATTGTTTGTCGGTTCTATCGACACTAAATATCCCCACAGACAGCTGGGATCTAATTCTGGTAAACATTTGCACCGCCGCATTACCAGAAAAATCGTTACTTTTGTGGGGACAATCGCTCCCCTCACGAAAAAAGTGCCCAACTTGGCAACAAATGAAAAATTTTCGTACCACCCAATATGAAATTGCGGAAAAGGTAGAAGAAAAAATAATCAAACTAAGAACATTAAACACGACCAAAATAAAAGCTTAGATAGACCCCAAGTTAGTAACAAAAACAGTTCAAACCAAAACTTTCACAAAGCGCAATCGTTAACATCTGAACAGAGAAAACATACGTCATGCGAACTATGTAAAAGATGGCATAAACTTTCATCTTGCGAGAAGTTTAAAAATTTAAAGATTAACGAACGAAATAATTTTGTCAGGTAAAAAAAAAGACTTTGCAAAAATTGCCTGTCACATGCGCATAAATATACAAATTGCAAAAGCAAATTTAATTGGTTATATTGTCGAAAAAGACATCATTCAATGCTTCATTATAGCACGTATATCATCTCACCCTATAAAAGCGATTATAAATCAAGAACCAAGATTTTAATAGCAAATCCCGAAAACCAAAATTCTAGAAATAGCCAAGAGACACCATATTGCTCAAATGCATAAAAAGTTCAAACGCTGCACAGCGAAATACAAAGTCAATTAGTTACAGAACCAGTTACCACCATACCAACTCAAGTTGAGGACAAATACCTTGATTCACAATTAAGGTAATTTCAAATGATAAGCAAACTTCCCACAATATTAAACACACACACACAACTACTCGGTCGAATAATGACCGGTACGTCGTACGACTACCACTCAAGCCACCATTTTCCAATACCCCACAAATTGGTATAAAACACAAAATCAGAGTTTCCTCTGACAATCCTCACAAATACAATTTTTCGGCCCCGCAGGATGGCTTTCGCCAAAAATGATACAAAATCCAGATTCAAAAAATCTCAAGTGTGGCGCGCTACTAAACGCCAAATTAGTACTTACGCACTTAAACATAAAATATAACAAAATTGTTTCCAAAAGTCGAAAAATCGACACATTTTATACAATATTGCCCATAGAGGCTTTAATTTTCAAAAATAAATAAAATCAAAAAGGAAGTTGAGGGATCACCATACGATACATTGATCCACCTACTCTTACAAAAGCTAAGGTCGCTCTATGCAAGCGCTCCTCATATGGGTTAGTTATGAGAATTAGCGGTACAAAGCTTTAAATTAATTATGAAGAATTCTCTATTTCACGAGGCGAGCCGATTTCTCGCAAAAGATCCCTCTATTGTCACAGTCCTAACTCTAGTTCTAAAGAGTACCCATTCTGGCCACATCTGAGCCAGGCGTGGAGTTACTATCCTGCATAAGCCGAGAATAAATTAAATGCAAACAATTGCCGATTATACAGAAAAGGCAACTAATAAACAATCGGTATACCAAACCGATAAAATAAGAAATTGTAAATAATCGCTAATAAAATTAATAAAAGCAAAAAAAATTTTTTGTATAATAATGCAATAAATCGTCAAAACACGCAAAAGCAATTACTACCTCAAGCACCAATACTTACACAAAATACAATTTTCTATTAAAACCAAAATCACTTCTTACAGCTAAAATTCTGCGCCCTCGGCTACTCCACCAACAGTAAGCCGAATCACATGTCTCAGATTAAATATATAAAACTAGGCAAAATATTCGCCAAGGGGGCCCAGGATGTTTCAATGAGTTAAGCATCCACCCTCTCTACCCGGTAAAACTGGCGCATCCTAATACAACAGCGCAATTCACCACAGCTGATGACACTACAACACAACTCACCACACCTGTACCCCTACCCACTAAACAAAAAGGGTGGACAAGAGGATAGAAGGCACAATTCGAGCTAAACATTTCGACACATACAATTCGATTATACACATTCGCTCAAACACTGCGCCGCGTAAACATCTTGCGCCTCTAACGCGATTATCCAATGCGACCTAGACACGTGACTTCTCGATCGCCAGCATTGGCAAATCTTTCTCGGAAGTGAAGTCTCACCGCCTATCCTGTCGAGATTTATAATAACTAACTTTGTAAAATATAAGTTTATGCTAGAAATAAACATTAAATGATTGTAAATTTTATTCCGTGTGCGTTTTTATTAAAGAATCGTTAAAGTGGGTAAAACTTTTCTGTGCACATTTAGGCAGAAAATTATTCAACTAATGTATTTGCTCATAATGTCCTTTTATTTATGAATATATATTAAAATAAAACGATTTTCTTTTGAAAATATATTAAAGTTGTATATACTATATAACCAATATTTTTGGGACAACTTTTCCATAAATTTTAGGAAAATAACACAATGCAACCATTTTCCGGTTAAAAGTCGGATGCCGATAGAAACTCAAGCTCGGACTACCCTTGACGTTTCTACATGGGCATCTCTCAGATGTGGCTTTGTTCGCATAGCATCAGCTGATTCTTTCTCTACTCCTCCTGTGGGCACACAGACAAAAAATACCATTTGTCAGTTGTTATATTTGTTTCTTTCTTTTGCTTTTCTTTCTGGAAAGTTACAGTTTCAATTCAAGTCATAGAATTTAGTTTTGAAGAAGCGTCACTTATTGTACAGACGCCAACAAGTATAGAAGCCTTTGAATTATCTTAATAAATAAACGTTTAATAATTGATGTGGAGTTTTATTACGCCACATAATTGGTGACCTCTACGGTTTAACAACACACGTTAAATGGACCAACAGCAAAATTATACTACAAAATCAAGCGATGGGTAACCAGGTACGCAAGACGGGAACCCCAGCGAGGAATTTTTTGAAGCAAACACGCCCACCCAGCTCCCACCACTGCAAACTACGCACATCGACCGATTTGAACGAATCGAACTGCCACCGTTTTGGAACCAGCAGGTTCAATTGTGGTTTGCTGCCGTCGAAGCACAGTTCCATCTTAGAAAAATCACAACGGACGTAACGAAATACTATGCAGTGTTAGCTCGCCTCGATCAAGAGACACTCATCGTTGTTGAGAATAATATTTCTAATCCGCTCGAGACAGATTATTATATCGCATTAAAAGAAGCATTGCTTTATCACTATGCCATTCTTCAGGAACGCCGTTTCAAGATTTTACTAACTACGTGATCCGAACTGCTTGCAGAGATTCATCGCCTGGGAGGAAATCATTTAGATGCAGCATTTGTGTGCACTATTTGGTTTGACCGTCTCCCTTTACAAATACAGCTAGCACTTACTGCCACCGGTGTAGAAGACAACGCTAATCTTGCGCGAACAACAGATCGCCTCATGGAAGTGCAGCGAGGATATGGAGACCACGGTTTAATGGCCATGACCCACAAATTTGTTGCTACCCTAACATTACGTCAAGCGCATCACAGGACAATGCTACAACCACACCATGATATTATGATCTGAGATTTGAGGAACGTGCCAAAAAGTGCGCACGGCCCTGCACGTTTCAGGGAAACACGAACGGCCCCCAGTAGACACAGCGGATGCTGGTGGCAACATAACACATCGCCGACTATGCGTTTACGACCGCATATCGAGTACGAAATTCCTCGTCGATTCTGGCGCTGATATTTCTCGTAAAGACAACAAAATACCAACACCTTTTCGACTGCAAGCTGCAAACGGTAGCACCCTCAACATAGGACTACGGCGTCCGATCCATTGGATATTTTGTATAGTGTAAGTACCGTATCCAAACATCGGAACAGGTTTCATCCATGAATTTGGATTAGTTGTGGACCTCAAAAATGGTCGCTTGGTAGACCCTAAATCAGACTCGCACAGTGTAGGCTCCTATGCCACCGCCCCCATTACAGCGGTCACAGCCCAACCGAGACCAACAAATTTGCCCTACGAACCGCACGGCCATCAAACACTCCGTTAAACATTTCATCGCTACCACCGGGCCACCGTGCATGCAACGTGTTCTACCGTTATGTCCTGAACGTCTCAAAACGGCCAAGAAGGAGATTGAGCTCCTAATCGATTTTTGTCATGCCAGACCGTCAAATAGCCCTTGGTCTAGTCCCTTCCACAGGGCCAAAATGCAGACTGGCGACCATGTGGAGACTACCGTATACTCAACGAAAGAACTATTCCCGACCGGTACCCAATCTCGCTTCTTCACGATTATGCCACAATCTTAGCAGGGAAGAACATATTTTCTACAATCGAACTCAGACGTGCGTTTCATCATATTCCGGTGACAGAGGAAGACATACCAAAAACAGCAACAAAACCCCGTTCGGGTTATTCGAGTTCATTAGCATGCCATTCGGGCTCCGCAATGCGGCGCAATCCTTTCAGCGTTTAATCAACGAAGCACTCACGGGCCTCGATATGCTTATATCGACGACCTGCTGATTGCATCATCCAGTGAACAACAACACATACAACACCTTCGGTTAGTGTTCCAGCGGCGTATAGCCCTGACAGACGGCAGCACTAATTTGCATTAGCAGGCTTAATTTGCATTTACTTGCGCATTTGATCCATGTTAATGCAAATTAGTAATGCCCAAAAATTTCGTGCATTTAGCTCAATTTATAAAATTTGGGTGTAGGCAACACTGGTTAAAAATGGCTAATTTTTATTATTGATGTCGCTTGAAGTCCGCCGCGTCCCTTGTGTTTCCAACATCAGAGGTAAACGGTTTTTATATTGCTAATTAAACTATGTAAGACTAGATACCGAGAGTTGGAGAGGGAAGCCAGACGCATTTGCAGACAGAAACAGAAAGAGGCCGAAATGCGTGAGTATGAAGAGCTTGATAAGCTGGCCGACAGGGGTAATGCTCGAAAATTCTACGAAAAGATACGGCGGCTAACTGAAGATTTCAAGACCGGAGTACACTCTTGTAGAATCTCCAAAGGTGATCTAGTCACCGATGCCCAGAGCATACTTAAATTATGGAGGGAACACTTCTCTCACATACTGAATGGCAGTGAACGCACAACGCCAGGAGAAG
Organism: Bactrocera neohumeralis; assembly: GCF_024586455.1. Taxonomy (NCBI): domain Eukaryota; kingdom Metazoa; phylum Arthropoda; class Insecta; order Diptera; family Tephritidae; genus Bactrocera; species Bactrocera neohumeralis. The sequence goes on from NW_026089624.1 coordinate 5,504,431, forward strand.
GCGAACCCGATTCCCCAATCGAAGACGATGGAGCAGACGTTCCATTGCCAGACCATGAAGAAGTTCGAATAGCAATTACCCCTCTGAAGAACAAACAATCAGCGGGGGCTGATGGATTACTGACCGAGCTATTCAAACACGGCGGCGAAGAACTGATAAGGAGCATGCATCAGCTTCTTTGCAAAATATGGTCAGGCGGAAGCATGCCCAACGATTGGAATTTAAGTGTGCTCTGTCCAATCTACAAAAACACAATCTGCGCCAAATACCGTGCGCCAACTACCGTGGGATAAGCCTTCTTAACATCGCGTATAAGGTTCTATCGAGAGTATTGTGTGAAAGATTAATGCCCACCGTCACCAAACTGATTGGACCTTATCAGTGTGGCTTTTGACCTGGAAAATCAACAACCGACCAGATATTCACCATGCACCAAATCTTGGAAAAGTTCACGGTTCTTTCGGAGAATTTACACACACCACCTCTTGGTCGATTTCAAAGCTGCTTTCGACAGCGCGAAAAGGAGCTGCCTCTATGCCGCGATGTCTGAATTTGGTATCCCCGCAAAACTAATACGGCTGTGTAAACTGACGTTGAGTAACACGAAAAGCTCCGTCAGGATCGGGAAGGACCTCTCCGAGCCGTTCGATACCAAACGAGGTTTCAGACAAGGCGATTCCTTATCGTGCGACTTTTTCAACCTGCTTTTGGAGAAAATAGTTCGAGCCGCAGAACTAAATAGAGAAGGTACCATCTGCTATAAGAGTGTACAGCTGCTGGCGTATGCCGATGATATTGATATCATCGGCCTCAACACCCGCGCCGTTAGTTCTGCTTTCTCCAGGCTGGACAAGGAAGCAAAGCAAATGGGTCTGGCAGTGAACGAGGGCAAGACGAAATATCTCCTGTCATCAAACAAACGGTCGTCGCACTCGCGTCTTGACACTCACGTCACTGTTGACAGTCATAACTTTGAAGTTGTAGATAGTTTCGTATATTTGGGAACCAGTGTAAACACCACCAACAATGTCAGCCTGGAAATCCAACGCAGGATAACTCTTGCCAACAGGTGCTACTTCGGACTGTGTGGGCAATTGAAAAGTAAAGTCCTCTATCGACGAACAAAAGCCAAACTCTGTAAGCTATATGCTATATGGTGCAGAGGCTTGGGCGATGACATCAACCGATGAGTCGACGTTACGAGTTTTCGAGAGAAAGGTTCTGCGAAAGATTTATGGTTCTTTGCGCGTTGGCCACGGCGAATATCGCATTCGCATAGTTCAGCGAATTAAAAGACAGCGGCTACGCTGGCTAGGTCAAGTTGTCCGAATGGCCGAAAACACTCCAGCTCTGAAAGTATTTGACGACGTACCCGCCGGGGGAAGCAGAGGAAGAGGAAAACCTCCACTCCGTTGGAAGGACTAAGTGGAGGAGGACCTGGCTTCGCTTGGAATATCCAATTGCCGCCACGTAGCGAAAAGAAGAAACGACGGTGTCTACGCCAATTAAGAAGAAGAAGAATTTAACTAGGTGCAAGTGTATTTAAAAAAACAAATTTGAATTTTTTAGATGACAGGAAATAAACAACGCACAATTTGCTAACCATTTTTCCAATATTCTTAATTTTTTCGCACACTTTTTTCAAGTTACAATCAAGTATTTCTTTTAATTGAACTTTAATGACTTTGAACGTAGTTAATAATAAACGAATTTTTTCGTAAAATTTATATTGATTTTCAAAAAATACTAAAATTGTCATTAATAATTTTCTCTTATATCCATTTTTATTTCACTTCGTTTTTAAATAAAAAAACAAATTTCACGATCAGCTGACTAAATGCACAAGTCTACCGTCTGTCACCATGAAATTGCAATGCGCATTAGCGTTGCTTAAGACGCATTAATTTTGCGTCTGTCAGGGCTATAAGATATATTCTTGCTAGAAAGTGTTTTTGATACACTTATGTAGATGTCTACTTCTTTAACCCTAGAAAGATAACGTACGTCGAAACGACGTACACATTTTTTGTTTACGCTCTCACACTTTTATTTGTCTACTGAGTAACTTCTTGCGCTCATTTATCCCAGTCGGTAGCAGCAGCTTATTGGTAGTGGTTGATTTTTTGCGGTGAATATTTTCTTATCTGAGTTATGATCAAATCGTACGTCGTAAAGACGTATCGTTATCTTTAGTGTGACTTTTTGGTTTTTCAATCGCATGTATGTTTTATTTGCTTTTTTGTGTTTGGCTTACTAGATTAGTGATTGGTTTTTGGTTTTTAGATTTAATTTGCTAAAATATATAATGGCATTTTCAAATTCAATTGATGACTCACAAATAGCTGCTCTTTTGGAAGAGTTAGATAATGAATAGATTTCATCTGATCAAGGAAGTGAAACGGAGGATGTAGTACTAGAGGACAATGTTCAAAGTGATTTTGAAGATCAGTTCGTTGACAGTCCAAATGAGATTATGACGGGATCTGAAACACCTGATACAATTACTTCTGATGGACGCATTATAACAGATTCCGTACCAACGCTAAGGAGTAAAAGTGGACACTGTTGGAGTACAACAAAAGGAACTAGTTCTTCCCGATACGCAATGATAAACATAGTTCGAGCTGCAAGAGGACCTACTCGGCAGAACAAATCGTTTTATGAACATCTGGAGTGCTTCAACATATTTTTTACGGATGAGATTATTTCAGAAGTGGTTCGCTGGACAAACACCAAAATTATACAGAATCGTCGTGACGATATAACTTCTCCCACATTTAAAGAAATAAACGTCGATAAACGAGATACGTGCTTTAATTGGAATACTAACACTGACCGCGGTTTTAAAAGACAATCACCTTACTACTGAAGAATTGTTCAATGCATCATACTGTGGAACAAGGTATACGGCTACTATGAGCAGAGATAGGTTCGACTATCTGATCAGGCATCTAAGAATGGATGACAAAGCATTACGCCCATCACTTAGACCAAAACGATGCATTCACTCCTATCAGAAATATCCCTGGCTCACACACAACAATCGACGAACAGCTTTTGAGATTCCGTGGACGGTGCCCTTTTAAAATGTATATTCCTAATAAACCGAAAAAGTATGGAATCAAAATACCTATGATATGCGACAGTTCTACAAAACATATGTTTAATGCAATTCCGTATCTTGGAAAAACAACGACAACCAGCAATCTTCTTTAAGTTGAGTACTTTGTAACAGAACTTTCACGGCCTATACATGGTACATGCAAATCTTATTACCTGCGATAATTGGTTCACATCGATCCCACTTGCTAAAGATTTGTTAAAAGAGCCCCACAAATTGACTCTTGTCGGCACCGTTAGATCAAACAAACGTGAAATACCCGAAGAAATGAAAAATTCACGAGCCCGACCTGTTGGAACTTCGAAGTTTTGCTATGATGGCCCCTTAACCCTAGTGTATAGATTAAGACAGTCTTTGCTTAAGTCTGTACTGTGAGAGTTCACTTTTGACTCTGGTTTTCTTTATTAAAATTTCTTCCCTCAATACATTTCTTAACTATGTATATATGTATATGTGTGTATGCTTAGTGTGCATACACATGTGTAAATATATATTATATTTTTATTGCATTTTCCAGATACCAACGCATTGATATTTTATAGTTTTTTAGATTAGTGCATCTAACGCACTTATACACATACGTACACACGCTTGATACTTTCTTATCTGTTGCTTGTGTGCATTAATATTTCGAGTATGTATATTTTGTATTTTAATATTAGTATTATGTATACTCTAATTTATGAGTTTTCTTTTATGTGCAATGATTTTCACATTTTTATGAGCAAGTCTCATATTACAATTTTGTTGCTTACCATTGCACTTGACATTTAGTGGACTGTATATACTTTTTATTTAATTTATTGTTTACATGTATATTTTTATGTATTAATGTAGTTGTGTCAAAAATATAATTTTGTATATATAATTCTATCTTAAGGTTACAAAACTTTCATGTTCATATCTTTATGAACATTCTGCCAGGGCCAAAGTTGTATCTTAACTTTACTTGTATATTATGTTTTATTATTAATATTTTTTAATTATGTCTAACTGGAAGTTCAAATGGACCAGTCACAGTTCTTGTTACACATTTGGATCTTATATATAAAATAGTAATGATTAATGCTATTATCAAAACTAATGTTAGCGAAACGTGACCACTTACGTGATGAAAATTTATACCTTTTAATTTTATATTTTCTGTTTTGAGGAGTTCTATTTGTTGTTTAAGATGTACGATATCTTTGGTATTGTTTATTAATGTTGAATCAAAAAGTTTTATTTGTAGTTCTGGAATATCTTCAATATCTTTAACCCAAGAAGAGGATAGCAATTCTTTTTTAATTTCAGATTGTATGTGATGAGATGCTGTTACAGTTACTCCTTCATGCCGGACTGTGCATCCTTCTCTTATTGTCATAATGCCTTGACTAGGGATTTCTATATGCATTTGTTGATTATTATCACATTCTAGATATATCATTGCTTTGCTAAATAATTTGTAAAGCCACCGATTTTGAGAAGATAATTTTATCCAAACGTTTTCATTTGTAGAAGGTTTGAAATCACATGCTTCATTTTCTAAACATGAATTATCCGTCGCTGATTTCCAAGCTAAATTTCCAGGACATTGGTAATGATTCTCTGAGTTAGTAGAACATTTATCTAGATCTACTTGGTTTATAAGTTAATATTGATTCAAATCAAACTTGTATATTAAATATTCTGCCTTTATTTCTGGAATAATCATATTCCCTTTGTAATTTATTGGAAGTGGATTTAATTTATATACGTTTGACGGTTCATATGCATTCATTCAGCATTTTGATCTTTTATTAGTTCGTTATAAAATTTATTAAGTTGTTGATTCATTTTCTCAAAATTACGGTTAACTTCATCTGTTGTCTTTTTTAATATATTTATGGTAGAATCAACTACCGATGTCTGCCTTTTAAACAATTTTGCTATATCTTTTTGGTTGTCGAAAATATTTCTAATATTTGATTCCATATTTTCTCGGTCATCAGCATCCATAATTCCGAATAATATATGGTAAATTGAACCAACGAATTCGAATGGTGCTCGCTTTTTTCTATTTTGTTTTTTCATAAACAATTCATTATTTGCTTTAAGACTATTATATTTGTCATTTAAAGTTGCAGTAATCATTATGCAGGCATCTTCGTAATAGGTCAATATTTTGCATTGATTTTTAGGTCTGTTAATAAATTCTTGTATTTTATGCATCCGATCATAATAAGTACCTAATTCGTAATAGACTATTAAATTCCATTTTGAATTTATTATGTCCATTTTACTAATCGGTTCCAAATATATTGCTGTATTATTTTTTACTTTAGTCACTGAAGCTCCTGATTTAGATGTATCATTAATGTATAATGACTTAGTTTGTGTTGCTAGCATGAGTATCGTTAAGAACCACATCATCAATTTGCTTGATTTACTCGGTCGTTCTGAGGTTGCAGTATTTTTTGTTATTCTCGAAGTCAGCAAACTTGTCACATGATTTGCTTCCTCTGCTCTACTGCTGTTTGTTACCTCCAGTGGGCATAATTTGTGAATGGGCCGTTTAAGTATGCCATTTTGTAATTTTAGAGTTACAACTCTTATATTTCCATCCTTTCCCGGATGAGTTTCAATAATTTTTCCTAATGGCCATTTGGCTGGATGAGTTTCTTCATCTTTAATAATAACTATTTGTATTTGTACGAGACAGTCTGAATATGATCCATATATTCCAGACATGAAGCCTTTCTTATTTTTCCGCTCAGGATTTTCTGCTCCTCCAACGCAGCTAGATCTCCCAACTCCTTCTGTCGTGTTAGCAAATTCTTCATATTTGCTTCTTTATAGATGGTTTTGTATATACATATATTGTTCAAATATCATTGAACATGCTTATTTATCAGCAAAGCCGAAATTCTACTGAATACAAATATCTTTTTATATAAACATATATATGTACATACATAATGCATTTACATGCAATGCGCATGCAATAAAAACAAAAATGCATAGGGACACATGTCATAAATTTAGAGAAGAGATAAGATTATCATACACACACATATGTATCAAAACAACCCCATGTCAAGCAGCAATAAACAATATGCTGCAATACATATAATATACACATACGCATATATTTAGATAGATAAGATAGTTTTACAAATTGTATATAAGCAAGAAAAATACGAAATAAAGATCAGATTTGAAAGAAAATCTCAATCGAAAACATTCCTTTTATTTACAAATTTTACTTCCCCCACCAGTGGTAAGGGGTAAAAGAAGAATTAAAAGGAAATATTTCAAATAAAGGAGCCGTTAGCTATCACTTATTGCCCCCCACCCGAGGTAAGGAATAAGTGAAGCAAAACGCTTAACCTTTATTAACATATATTTGGTCCTTCGAGCCGGATGAAGAGCTCGGCCAAAATTAAAAAGTCCTGTATTTAAAAAACAGGCAACATACAAAAAAGCCCTGTTTAAAATACAGGCAACATAAAAAAATAATTGTAAGACGGGTGTATATTCCCGCATATTAGAACCTTTATTAATATATATTTGGTCCAATCGAGCCTAAAAAAAAAAAAAAAAAGAGCTCAGCCAAAATTAAAGAAGCCCTGTTATTAATACAAATACAGGCAAAATTAAATTGTAAGACGGGTGTATATTCCCGCATATTGACAAAATAAAAATAATAATTGTAAGACGGGTGTATATTCCCGCATTAAAACCGATCGCATAAGCCGTTTTAGCAGAGACTAAACGCAATGATCTAACTGCTATCCAAAAAATATTCAGCGGCTGTGAGTCGAGGCACAGCAAGGTCAACTAGGCGACCAAATCAAATACCTCCAACGATTTCTTTGGAGAAAAGCAAGCAGTTCATCAATAAATAGGAGAAGTTTTGCGAAAAAATTCTCGAAATGGGTATAAACAGAAAGAAAATTCTGGATGCCCAGGCAGATTTAGCCGAAAAAGTGTTGTCCACATCCAACACTATTTCAGGAAAGGCATTAAAGAAAGCAAAAATTGAAGAAAACATTAAAATTCTTGAAAAGTACCAAAAAGAATTCGATACCAACCACGAAAAGTTAATGGCAGATGGCATAGGAGAAGAAGATTACTTCAAGAAGAATGAATACAATAACACTATGATTAAAATCGAAGAGGCAATCAATGCATTAAAGATGAGCATTTTAAAAGATAAGCCTCTAGTCGAATTTGATCGGCAAATTGAAACAGTTCAAATACGATTCACTAATCCAGATCAAAAAACTTCCATATTCATGAGGAAAATTGAAAACCTCAGAAGAAAAATGGAAGATCTAAGCATGGAACTAACGATTGACAACGATCAAATAAAAGGCTTAGACTGCTTATTCAATGACATCCAAAATCTAAAAAGCAAATTAGATTTTAATGTTGAAATTGAAGACATATTCGAAAAAATATGTGACGAATATTACGAAGATCTTCAGAATTTAAAAAGGAAATTAAAAAAGAAGAGCCTAAAATTTCTTTTCGCCCTAACTTTGAAGAAAGAAAAATAATAAAAATTCCAACATTTTATGGCGATATTAAGGAATGGGCCAATTTTTACAACGTGTTTCAAGTTATGGTACATGACAACGAGCAGATGCCGAACATAGAAAAAATGCTGCGTCTTCGTCAATGCTTAAAAGGCGAAGCTGCACGAGTAATACAGCATTTTCAAATTTCGTCGAAAAATTATGAAGCTGCATGGAGTCAACTTAAGAAAAAGTACGACAATCAGCCAATTCTGTTCATCATACCAAAATTATCTACAACTGCGACGAAACTAATTAATGCAGTGCAAAATATTGCAGACGAAAAACTAATAACAGTTCGATCACTCCTTCTATCTTCTGTTGAGGAAAAAACAACAGAAATAATAGAGGAAGATAAAAAAGAAAATGAATTTGAAGAAGAATTCTTTGAAGAATTACATAAACCTTCAAAAACTGAGGAATCTTACAATCTCATATCTCTTCCGGCAGGCTCACATTTTGGAAAAATGTGGGAAAGTATATCGTTTGAAGACGAAACTGAAGTAGCTGATCATATTTTGGAAGATGATGCTAAAACACAGAAGGAAGATTTTACTACTTCACAAAAATACATAAAGGAAAAATGCACCGATGCAGAAGGTGATAATACCGGCAGGAATTCAGCGCCAAAGAGTACAAAAACGGTTGCAGCTTTGAAGGACACAAGAACATCCAAGGGTGGATCCAGCAGCATTAAGGACGAACGCCAATGCAGCAAGCCCGATGACGATAAATCAAAGAGAAAAGATGAGAAGTCCGGCGACAAAAAGGATAAAGACATTAGTGAACAAAAATCATCTTCAAACAAGACTTCGCAGAAGGATGACAAAGTGAATACATCTACAAAATTGTCGTCCAAAGGAAAGCAGACAAAACCTTCACGTAATCTTTTGGTATCGGGGTTATCTTCATTAACGAGAGCCAGTGATCTGAAAACTATATTTTCTAAATATGGCAAAGTTATCGGAGCCAAGGTGGTCACCAACTCCCGAACTCCGGGAACACGTTGTTATGGCTACGTAACAATGTCATCATCGTCGGATACCAGTCGAAGTGTCGCCAAAAGACGTGTGGATACAACAAAAAAAGATGAAGACAAGAAGATACGAGACACAACTTCTAAGACGAGAGACGACAAACAAACTATTGATACAAAGGAGGATGCATCAAAGAAACCTGAAGTGGAGAAAGATAAGCAACGCGATAAAGAAAAGGAGAAGGACCATAATAAAAAAGACGTAAATAAAACTATCGAAATAGCCGAAATAGATCCAGTTGGAAAAGCGGATGTAGTAACAACCATTTGGGAGTTACTAATACCATGGCAGCTTGCGTTAACAAACGAAACGTCGATTACAATCTGCGGTTGGAAGTCACTTTTGTCGCCCAGGAGAATGTTCAAAAATGAACATGGTAATTCAGTACGCATTGTTATTCTTTATAATCGGCGTGCTAGCAGAAATCTTCATTTACTATCGATTGAAAACCAGGCGACGACTACAAGCTGCAGTCACTTTTGCCGCCCAAGAGAATGTTCAAAATTGAACAGGATCATTCTTCAAAAAAGGCGGAATAATTAATATATTTATATTTACACGATTTTATATTATTTACAAATAAGATAAGAAATATTGTAGCTATTGTAATAAGTTATACAGTCCACTAATAATCATTTCTTTCCCTCGGCAATATGTTCAAATATCATTGAACATGCTTATTTATCAGCAAAGCCGAAATTCTACTGAATACAAATATCTATTTATATAAACATATATATGTACATACATAATGCATTTACATGCAATGCGCATGCAATAAAAACTAAAATGCATAGGGACACATGTCATAAATTTAGAGAAGAGATAAGATTATCATACACACACATATGTATCAAAACAACCCCATGTCAAGCAGCAATAAACAATATGCTGCAATACATATAATATACACACATACGCATATATTTAGATAGATAAGATAGTTTTACAAATTGTATATAAGCAAGAAAAATACGAAATAAAGATCAGATTTGAAAGAAAATCTTAATCGAAAATATTCCTTTTATTTACAAATTTTACTTCCCCCCACCAGTGGTAAGGGGTAAAAGAAGAATTAAAAGGAAATATTTCAAATAAAGGAGCCGTTAGCTATCACTTATTGCTCCCCACCCGAGGTAAGGAATAAGTGAAGCAAAACGCTTAACCTTTATTAATATATGTATATTTGTTATCTTGATTTCTTCCCTCAATACATTTCTTAATTCTAATTTCTTAACTATGTATATATGCATGTATATGTGTGTATGCTTAGTGTGCATACACATGTGTAAATATGTATTATATTTTTATTGCATTTTCCAGATACCAACGCATTGATATTTTATAGTTTTTTAGATTAGTGCATCTAACGCACTTATACACATACGTACACACGCTTGATACTTTCTTATCTGTTGCTTGTGTGCATTAATATTTCGAGTATGTATATTTTGTATTTTAATATTAGTATTATGTATACTCTAATTTATGAGTTTTCTTTTATGTGCAATGATTTTCACATTTTCATGAGCAAGTCTCATATTACAATTTTGTTGCTTATCATTGCACTTGACATTTAGTGGACTGTATATACTTTTTATTTAATTTATTGTTTACATGTATATTTTTATGTATTAATGTAGTTGTGTCAAAAATATAATTTTGTATATATAATTCTATCTTAAGGTTACAAAACTTTCATGTTCATATCTTTATGAACACCTAGTTTCATACAAGCCAAAGCCATCGAAAATGGTATACTTGCTGTCATCTAATTATGAAAAGGGTACTATTGATAACTCAAGTGGAAAACCAGATATGATATTGTACTACAACTAAACGAAAGGGGGGATAGACACTCTAGATCAAATGTGTTCCGTAATGTCGTGTTCGCGAAAAACTAATAGGTGGCCGATGGGAGTTTTTTATGGCATGCTAAATATAGCATTCGTTAACTCATATGTAATATATTGCCATAACATGATAAGTATTAACCAGAAACCTTTAACACGTAAGGATATATGAAAAAGCTCTGTGCTTCGCTAATAAGTCCATGGATGAAAAAAAGAATTGAAGAATTGAACTTTGCGCAACACTATTGAAGTCGCTTTAGAAAATTCCGGCGACGGAGTCAGTGCTACGCAACAGGAACACCCAATTGATATTGGGAATGATCCCGAAGGTAGTAGAAATCCGAAAAAAAGAAAATACTGCAGTTTTTTTCTTTCCAAAATAAGACGCATGCCGAAAAAAGTATATGTTAAGTGCAAAAAGCCCGTATATGGGGATCACCAGAATCAAGTTTGCAACGCTTGCATATAATATTGCTTGACTTTATTTTTTTTTGTTCTACAACAATATACAAAGAGTTATTTTGTAAACAAAATAAAAAAAATTTGTTAACCTAGATTTAAGAACGAAAATTGTACCTTTTTCTGAAGACTGCCTTATTTTTGCTACTTTTTATGAAAAAAATGAATTGCTTTATAAATTTTATATTATCTTTAATTTTATGATTACATGTTTCAAAATGAACTGAAAATGAATGAAATAAATGATCTCAGTTAAAAAACAAACAGTTTTTATATTTTTAGGGAGCTCAAAATCCATTAAAATGAGATATGTACATCATTATGACGTATCGTTATCTTTCCAGGGGTAAAAAATGACTTATCTTTCTAGGGTTAAAACCGGTTCAGTTTCTCTTGCTAAGCCTTCTTTATTCGTTTACTTCCTAGGACTGTAGCTTTAGATTTTAAAAATTTAGCGCGTTTATCTTTAAATCAAGTTTTGTTTGTAAGGAGGATGGTTATAATGATTGGTATTGCTATTGTAAATTGCGCAGGAATAATGGGATGCCCAACTCCTCTCTCACTGGAAGTGAGAGAACAATTGCTAAACGTCAAAACCACCTAAACTTTGACAGTTGACTGGATTGGGGAGGTTTTGACGTTTAGCAATTGGAAACGAGCGACGGCCAGATTGAAATCTTACCAAAAAAATATGTAAACGGAGGAATTTGTTGCCGCTGTTCAAGATCGCTAATAAAAATTTAAAACAATGAAAATCAAAGAAAATGCGAAATTTAAATATATTTCATGAAACGTTTTGTAATTTGATGCATAATAGAATTAATTTTCAATTACAAATGATTAACAACATTTGATGATTGAGAACTAACAGGCTTAATTCACCTTATTAAGTATTGAAAGATCAAAAGTCAGTTGTTTTAATATACCATAAAATCATAAAAAAGGATTTAAGTAGTTTCGTCATATATTAAAAGTCCAATATATAATAATTTGCAATCGTAATAAATGTTGGGTGTTTTAAATTAAAATGCCCAAAAATTCTTATTTTGTTCGATCTGGCCATAATGGAAAATGTTATAAAAAACGCTTATTTTGAGGCGCTCTCACACTGGAATAAGTTGGGCATCCCATTATCCCTGAAATTGCGTTATAGCCCTGACAGACGACCAAATTGGAGTAACCAACACTGCTCAAAAATGACCGATTTTTGCTATTTTTTGAAAGATGTCGCTTGAAGTCTGCCACCTCCTTTACGGGGCATCTCGACAGGATAGAATTTATAGAATACTAACTGTCGATCGTATTGCTATTGCCATTGCCAAATCTGTATGTGGGCATTTGCTATCATAATATAATCATTTGCGCAAAGGCGTACGGTAGGTAGGTTCGAGCTGATGTAGCGCATGCTTTGGGCTCTTGAAAAATTTATTTTATCATTTGCGAAATGCCGTCGGGTAGATAGTTGATGTAGCCCACGTTTTGAGCTCTTGAACTCCTTAAATCTTTTATGTGGAAAATAAAAAAGGATAAAGATCCTTTTTTTCACAAATGTATTTCTGGGAAAAATAAGAAGTAAAATTTTTGGACTACTATATAATAATTGTGGCATAACTTTTATATACCAATTAAAGTAATAAATTTAAAATGGGCAATAATATTTGCATTTATGCTTGTATAAGTTTATTACATTTAAGACTTTGCTCATTCCCAACCCAATTTGCATAATTTTTCTGTAAATTAACAATATTAAACTAAATATTAATTTCTTTAAAAAAATGTTATTTTGAAAATGTACTTCATTTTTATAATATAACACAACCGTCTTTATACTCGCTCTTCTAATTTTCATATTACCGAAATGAAAATGACGTCGTCATATGTGCAAATGGGATATGTTTCCTCTTCGAAATTTTCATAGAAATGAAAACTGCGCTGTCAAACTGCTGAAGTGACAGCTTATAGCTTACGATATATGGCAAACTAGTTAGTATTATATATCTAGTACGCAATAAGCAATGTGGAGTCTCCACAGCCAATAGGCACGGCAATACAGGTAATATTCTATAAATTCTATCCTGTCGAAATGCCCTCTTACGTTTACGGCATCAGAGGTAAGCAATTAAATTGCTAATTAAATTATGTGCAAGTAGATTAACAAAAAGATATTTTAATATTTTTAGATGGCAGAAAATAAACAGCCCACAGTTTGCTATCCATTTTTCCAATATTCTTAACTTTTTTCACACTTTTTCCGCATTACATTCAATTATTGCTTTTAATTTCACTCTATTATCTTTCAACGTAGTTAATAATAAAGGAATTTTTTCGTTAAATTTATATTGAATTTCCAAAAATACCAAAATTTCTATTAATAATTTATCTTTTTCATTTTTATTTCACTTTTTTATTAATAAATAAGCAAATTTGAAATTATAATGAATAAGAGGAAATTATTAATGGCAATTTTAGTAATTTTGGTAAATCAATATGAATTTAACGAAAAAATTCGTTTATTATTAAATACGTAAAAAGATAATAAAATGCAATTAAAAGAAATACTTGATTGTAACGCGAAAAAAGTGTGCGAAAAAGTTAAGAATATTGCCAAATGGATAGCAAACTGTACGTTGTGTAAGGTAATGTGGCAACCTAATTTAAATCTGTGGAAACAAATAATAACGGCTTAAGTTGACATAAGTACTTTTTGATTTTATTACATATTTTAATTCTCCTCTTCATGCTCTAGCACTCAGCCAAATTTCAATTACAAAATGTTATTTTTGATGAATTTATACGCATTAACATTTTAACTTAAGTATTTTTGGAAAATAATACTTTAGCCACAACATCTTCATTCCACTTAATTTTTTTTAAAGGTAGTTTAATCAATATTAAAATGTTTGTGCATTTAAACTTATACACACTTAAGTTGAATAACTAACAGCCGATTCAAATTATAGCTCATAAAAAAACAACTTATATTTAACTAAGCTCTTATATTACAACGACCTGCTTTAATTTTGTCTACTTAAGTGAAAATACGTTCTTATAACAAAATTTAATTTTTACGATATTTGAAAACTTCATTTTTGCAAAACATCTTAACTCTACCAGGGCTATTATGTTAAAGTGCCGTTGAAACATAACAATACTTTAACTGCATGTAGGTTGTTTGTGTGTGCTTATGGCATTTTTTTGCAAACATAAGTTGTTGTGATCAGTTTGTAGACAGTGCTGGCGCGAGTAGTGTCGTAGAAAAATGGATAATAATATTTTTAACGAAAGCGTTTCTTCAGAGTTATTGAATGATTTATTAAGTGATAATACATGTGCTGATAATAATACTGAAATACAAGCTGTATTTATTGATACTTTATGTACTAATAATAATACGAATATCGAGCTCAATACTAGTAATACGGCAAATGCAGCAGTTGCTAATTCTTGTGAAAATGAAGTAGTTGCTGATTACACCGTAGATGAAGACGATGTTGATCAGAATTCAATTTTAAGTGATACTAACCATGATATTGTAAATAGTTTTGTGATCTTACACATTTATTGCTTGAAATTATGTATTAAAAATTTAAATTTAGGAAAACACATCAAGCGTTGCGAATAATGCAGCATCGTCAAGGAAACTTGTAAAGCAGCTGAGAAACGAGGGAAAATCTTCCATTTCAAAGTCCGGCAAATTAATTTCCGGACGGGTATTGCGTAAATTGGAAGCTTGCAGGAAAAACTGCGCTTCTAAAATATCTTATGACCAGCAAAAAGAAATACATAAGGCTTATTGGACACAAGGGTCATATCGTTTGCGCAGAGCAGCTGTTGCTGCGTTGATTGAACTGCAGACTACTAAAACTATTAAGCGGTTTAAGTCTGCTGTAAATCCAAGAAGAAGAGATTATTCTTACAACTATTTTTTAGAAGTGAATACTGAAAAAATATCAGTATGCCAAAAATGCTTTAGATTTACTTTGTGCGAGTCAGAACAGTTCATAAAATCAGTTGTTAAAGCAAAAATTGAGGGAACTGGATTTACAGATATGCGTGGGAGACACAAAAATGCCAGAAAATTATCATCTAATAAGCAAAACAAAATTGTTGAATTCATTAACAGTTTTCCATCATACGAGTCGCACTATAGTCGTCGTGATACATCATTACATTACGTTCCAAGTGATCTATCGGTGGCAGCAATACATCGCTTATATTGCGAGAAATACGACCATTCTGTGGCGTTAACAACATTTTCGAGGCTGTTTAATCAAATGGGATAGAAATTTAAAAAACCCAAGCTTGATACTTGCCACAAATGCGACTTACTTGAACATAAGGTAACAGTTGCTACACCTGAAGAGGTTGATTCTCTAAAAGCAGAACAAGCACATCATCTTAGTGAAGCACAACAAGCATATGACGCGAAGAAAGTTGATAAGGCAAAAGTTATGAATCATGCTTCACTTAAGTTGTTTTGTTTTAATCTTCAGCAATGCCTGCCAACACCAATGTTGAGGACTTCCTTGTCTTTTTACAAACGACCATTATGAACATTCAATTTAACTGTTCATGATCTTGAGACCAATCAAGCAATATGTTATATGCGGCATGAAGCTCTAGCAAAAAGAGGAGGAAATGATATTGCTTCCTGTGTTTTTAACCATCTTCAAAATATGGTCTCTAATACAGAACACGTAGTTTTCAACAGTACAATGTTTGAAATTTTTGCGTAAATGGACAGCAATATAACTACTATACATCACAAATTCTTAGTGCCTGGTCACACTCACATGGAGTGTGCTAGTGACCATGCACTGATCGAAAAAAAGAAGAAAAAAACATTAATAAAAATACACCATCTTCGTGATTGGTTTCAATTTGTTCGATCCGTTGGATGGAAAAACCCGTTTTTAGTTATCGAATCGCAAACCAATATTTATGATTTTGGAAACGCTGCTAAACAATTATTTACCTGGCGGAAAATTGACGATGTCGGCAAAAAATATAATTGGAATGAGATCAAGTGGTTTAGATTTACAAAAGACTTTGGGAAAGTTTATTTTAAAAAATCGCTCAATGAAGAAGAACCATTCCATTTTATAAATATAGTAAAGCGGGGCACCAATAGGATGAATGATTTAACTATGTTATGAGTCCCCAATACTAATTAACGAAAACAAAAAAAAGATTTATTAGGTATGCTACCGTTAGTTGATGAAATATATAGAGAGTTCTATATAAATTTAAGTACAGTGAAATCGCACAACACCAGGAGAAGGAGAACCCGATTCCCCAATCGATGACGATGGAGCAGACGTTCCATTACCCGACCATGAAGAAGTTCGAATAGCAATTGCCCGCCTGAAGAACAACAAAGCGGCAGGGGCCGACGGATTGCCGGCCGAGCTATTCAAACACGGCGGCGAAGAACTGATAAGGAGCATGCATCAGCTTCTTTGTAAAATATGGTCGGACGAAAGCATGCCCAACGATTGGAATTTAAGTGTGCTATGCCCAATCCATAAAAAAGGAGACCCCACAATCTGCGCCAACTACCGTGGGATTAGCCTCCTCAACATCGCATATAAGGTTCTATCGAGCGTATTGTGTGAAAGATTAAAGCCCACCGTCAACAAACTGATTGGACCTTATCAGTGTGGCTTCAGACCTGGCAAATCAACAACCGACCAGATATTCACCATGCGCCAAATCTTGGAAAAGACCCGTGAAAGGAGAATCGACACACACCACCTCTTCGTCGATTTCAAAGCTGCTTTCGACAGCACGAAAAGGAGCTGCCTTTATGCCGCGATGTCTGAATTTGGTATCCCCGCAAAACTAATACGGCTGTGTAAACTGACGTTGAGTAACACCAAAAGCTCGATACCAAACGAGGTTTCAGACAAGGCGATTCCCTATCGTGCGACTTTTTCAACCTGCTTTTGGAGAAAATAGTTCGAGCCGCAGAACTAAATAGAGAAGGTACCATCTTCTATAAGAGTGTACAGCTGTTGGCGTATGCCGATGATATTGATATCATCGGCCTCAACACCTGCGCCGTTAGTTCTGCTTTCTCCAGGCTGGACAAGGAAGCACAGAAAATGGGTCTGGCAGTGAACGAGGGCAAGACGAAATATCTCCTGTCATCAAACAAACAGTCGTCGCATTCGCGACTTGGCACTCACGTCACTGTTGACAGTCATAACTTTGAAGTCGTAGATAATTTCGTCTATCTTGGAACCAGCGTAAACACCACTAACAATGTCAGCCTAGAAATCAAACGCAGGATAACTCTTGCCAACAGGTGCTACTTCGGACTGAGTAGGCAATTGAGAAGCAAAGTCCTCTCTCGACAAACAAAAACCAAACTCTATAAGTCACTCATAATTCCCGTCCTGCTGTATGGTGCAGAGTCTTGGACGATGTCAACAACGGATGAGTCGACGTTGCGAGTTTTCGAGAGAAAAGTTCTGCGAAAGATTTATGGTCCTTTGCGCGTTAGCCACGGCGAATACCGCATTCGATGGAACGATGAGCTGTACGAGATATACGACGACATCGACATAGTTCAGCGAATTAAAAGACAGCGGCTACGCTGGCTAGGTCATGTTGTCCGGATGGACGAAAACACTCCAGCTCTGAAAATATTCGACGCAGTACCCGCCGGGGGAAGCAGAGGAAGAGGAAGACCTCCACTCCGTTGGAAGGACCAAGTGGAGAAGGACCTGGCTTCGCTTGGAATATCCAATTGGCGCCACGTAGCGAGAAGAAGAAACGACTGGCGCGCTGTTGTTAACTCGGCTATAATCGCTTAAGCGGTTTCTACGCCAATTAAGAAGAAGAAGAAGAAATCGCTAGATTTTCACCCTGATCTAACTGAAAATGATGAAAATGATGAGTAATTTCTTATAAATGGTAATATAATTATTAATAATTAATAATAATTATGTATATCGAAATGTAGATTAATTTTAATTTAACTTATTATTTTATAAAAACTGTGTTTTTTATGGATTATTTTTTCGTTTGATTCTTATATTTCTAATGAAGCTTAAAAAATCATCTTATCTCATGTCTACCGCATTTTTTAATTCAACCCAAAACACTTATTTGGACTTACTGTCAGTACCAATTATTTTTCGTTTCAATATAGTAGCTTAAGTTAAGTTAGGTTTATATTTTTCAGCCAATGAATTTATTCATAATATCTTAAGTACAAAACATCGAATATTTAATAATAAAATAGTTTTTTTTTATATTATTAACAGCTTTGTTCTAAATAAATGTGTATCTTTATCTGTGGCTAAAAATTTTATATGAAAACTAAACAAAATTTATTTGGCACAAAACCTTTATTATCTCAAAACTCACTTTTTAGACATAAGCTGTTATGATTAGTTGCCACAGAAATATACTACTTTTAGTAAAGTTTCTTGAGCCGTCTGGCAACATTTTTTATCTAAGAAAGTCGAACTGAACTAATTGAACGATTCGGATGAAATAAAGGAAAAAGAAAAAGAAGTCAAATATTGTGTTGAGCGTTTTTCTGATCAATTGAGATAAATAGGCAAAATACCGAGTGTGGAAACAAGCCCCACATAATTGGTGACCCCGCAAAGAATAAGCGCACCTGTAAAAAGGAAACTTAAATGAACGCCTTTCACAATAATCAACCAAGGCACAAGCGCCGGTGTGACGACAAACAAGTGCCAATTCAAAGCTGCTACGCAATTGACTTTGTTGGCAGTTACAACTTGTATACATCAACTGCAATCAGCATATTCTTACATCGCGATGCCACTACTGAATTCACCAAACAAAAATGAAAGCTCACCGAAATCGGACGCAACCTGGTCAGCACAGCAAACCCGGGCAGAAGCGGGTACAAGAGAAGGGGGCCAACACAACGCGATAGAAGCAGTTGGTGTCATTAGACTACCCCAGTTTTTGCCATCGGACCCAGACCTGTACATAGTTCACGGAAATAGACGGCTTGTTGCATATAAATCGTATCACATCTGATGTCTCTAAATATTACACCGTAATTACAGCACTTGATGCAGGAACCCTACGCCAAGTTTCAGATGTTGCAAGAAACCCACCGGACACGGGCAAGTATGACAAATTGAAAAAAGAACTAATTGCTCGTTTCAGTGAGTCCAAGGAGAAGCAGCTGATGAAACTTCTAACAGGAATAAAACTGTTCAATAAGAAACGTCTCTAATGAAGCTCTGTCAACATTGTGGTTGCAGCGAAAGCCCAACAACGTTCGTTGCATATTGTCGGCGCGCAAGTCTACAGACTTGGAAAATCTCGCCGGGGGAGCCGATCGAATTGTAGATAATTCACCCTCATATATAGTCGCATCTACAACCATTTCGCAAGACAACGAAGCCAATTGCTCAGCTCTAAACATATCGTGGCAAAACACCTTTGAAGCACGACTATTGGCGTTGGAGACCTCCCTCAACCAAATTATTCAAAAACTAAGCAAAATATCAGTCAACGTGGCTACAACAATGAACCAACGCCGTGGTTCAAGTGCCGAACGCGTCGGCGAACGAAGCAGAAGTCGACTACGTGAAAACGCAAAAGTATGTTACTACCATATTCGATTTGGTGCAGCATCGAGGAAATGTCAAGCTCCATGCTAATTCAACAAACCTACGGACGATTCAACTGATGGCAGCGTAGAACAAGACATCAGCATCAAAGAACGAAGACTGCACATTTTTGATAGCAAAAACAACCTTTACTTTTTAATTGACTCCGGTTCTGTCATCTCAATTGTACCACTGAACATCATTCATAAACACTCAACACTTACTCCTGATAGCCTTCAGCTTTTTGCAGCGAATGGCTCAACCATTGAAACTTTTGGTACCAGAAATCTGTCACTAAGTTTGGGCTTACGGAGGAGTTTCACATGAAACTTTGTAAGAGCGAACGTAAATCACCTATCATAGGAGCAGACTTTCTGGTACAATTTGGCCTTCTGATAGACCTCAGAGCAAAGTGTCTGGTTGATTCACAAACAACCCTTACCACAAAAGGAAGAGTTCGGCAGGCTTAAATGCACAGCATATCAACAATAAGCCCCTAATCTAAATTTCAAGACCTCATTAAGCAGCATGTTAAGTTGACAACGCCTAATATTTACAAATTACCAACATCAATGGACGTCAATCACCAAATTGTAACAGATTGCCGACCTATTGCAGAGCCACCATCAAGCAGTCCTTGGGCAAGCCCAGTTCACTTAGTGAAAAAGAAAACTGGTGGATGGCGAGCCTGCAGTGACTATCGCTCCCTAAACGCCCACACGCAATCAGACAGCTATCCGATACCGCACCTCGATAGCATAGTCGACTGCTTACATGGTAAAGCAGTTTTTTCCAAAATAGATATAAAAAAGCATATTTTCCAAAATAGATATAAAAAAGCATATTGCAATATACGCATGTGCGAAAAGACATAGCGAAAACAGCAGTGCGAACGCCAATTGGACTTTTTGAGTTTGTCGTTATGCCATTTGGGCTAAAAAATGCCACTCAAAAGTTCCAAAGATACATAGACATCACATTCAGAAATATCGACTTTATTTCTGTTACATAGATGATACTCTCATATTTTCAGAAAATGAAAAAGAACGTCACAAGCATGTCCAGTTGGTGCTGCAGAAACTTAAAGAGGCAAAACTATGTGTCAACTTATCCAAGTGTGAGTTTTGCGTTAGCGAACTAAACTTCCTAGGGTACCACATCTCAGCGGAAGGTATACAGCCATTGAAAGAAAGAGTAGAAGCAATCTGTCAATATCCAAAACCGAATACAATTGTTGAACTCCGCCGGTTTCTAGGAATGGTAAATTTCTGCAGGAAAAATATTCCTAACGCCGCACAAATTCAAGCGCCTCTACATAACCTTTTCAAAGACTCGAAAAAAATGACAAACGAAAAATCGATTGTGATGCAGAGCTTGAAAAAGCTCATTGTTAAATTTTCCGGTACCAAATGCGCCGTTTGCATTAACAACAAATGCGTCGGAGACTGCAGCTGGAGCACACCTGGAACAACAAGTGAATGGGGAATGGAAGCCTTCTCAACCAAGCTAAAAAATGCGCAAAAGAATTACTTTGCGTATGACTGTGAGCTTTTGGCAATATACTTAACCATTAAACATTTTCGTCCAACACTTGATGGTCGCGAATTCGTCATTCGCACCGATCATAAGCCTTTAACGTATGCATTCCGTCAAAAAGCAGACAAAGCGTCACCACGGCAGGTAAGGCATTTAAATTTTATTGCACAATTTTCAACGGAAATCGTCTTTTTGTCTGGTAAAAATAATGAGGTAGCAAGCGCACTCTCTAGAGTATGCCAAATTGATATGCCCATAGTAGTCACAATTGATGAAATAGAAGAAGAACAGCAGAGAGATTCAGAGTTACAACAAATAGTCATAACCAATAACACTAGTTTAAAATTTCAGAAGCTAAATTTTCCATCTGGCAATACAATATACTGCGATATATCAAATGCAATGGTTCGGCAGTACGTTCCAGTTAATCTTCGTAACAAAATATTTCAACACATTCACAATTTCTCACACCCTGGTACAAAATCAACTTTAAAACAAATTAGAAGCAAATACATTTGGTTATCAATGAACAAGGACGTAATAGAAATGGTTCGTTTTGTATCAGTTGCCAACGATCAAAAATACAAAAGCACAATCATCTAGCGCCTAAGCCGTTCAAACAAACTGATCAACGTTTCGACCATGTCCACCTTGATATTATCATTCTTCCAGAGCATGAGGGATACAGATATTGTTTAACCATGATAGACAGATTCATTGGCCCGAACTGGTTCCGTTAAAAGATATTTCTGCCAACGACAAGCTTTTATTCAGCATGGATCTCACGTTTCGGTTCCCCGAAGATAATAACAACAGATCAGGGCTCCCAGTTTGAGTCCGCAATATTCCTTGCGTTGACAAAAATGGTTGGCGCACACAAGATACGTACATCAGCTTACCAACTGGCGTCCAACGGCATGATTGAGAGATGGCATCGTACGCTATAAGCTTCACTCATGTGCAATCGACATACTCCATGGCAACTTCTCCTTCCAACAGTGATGTTAGGACTTCGCTGTTCCCATAAAGAAGACATTGGAGCATCCCCAGCAGAAATGCTGTATGGCACCAATCTTCGTTTACCCATATAATCCACAGGAGTTCATATCCAAGTTTCGTGAGTACATACAGCAGCTAAAACCAAGTTCACCGGTACACCACAATTCAACAATATTTTTCATTAATAAAAATCTACACAACTGTAGTCATTTGTTCATCCGCTCGGATCATGTGAGAAAACCACTAGAGCCTCCTTACACGGGTCCTTTCGAAGTTGTGGAACGCATTTCAGACAGACTCTATGCAATTAAAATTAACAACGCAATACACAACATATCTGTGAAGAGATTAAAACCAGCGTTCTTTCCCAGAACATAGTATAACATTTGCAGACAATTCTAAATCGTGATTAAAGCACTGGGAAGGGAGTGGCTGTGGCAACCCAATTTAAATACTCGTATACTATTTTTAGTTAAGTTTCTCGAGCTGAACTGAACTAATTGAACGATTCGGATGAAATAAAGGAAAAAGAAAAAGAAGCCAAATATTGTGTTGAGCATTTTTCTGATAAATTGAGATAAATAGGCAAAATACAGAGTGTGGAAAGAAGCCCCACAGTAACAGACTTCAAGCGACATCTGTTAAACAATAGCAGAAACTGGCCATTTTTGGGCAGTGTTGCCCACTCAAATTTAGTAAATTCAGCTAACCGTCCGATTCTGTACGGTGATACAGTCTAACCGTGCGATTCTGTAACTTGAGACAGTCTCAAGTCTCTAAATTTGAGATTTTAAGATAGAGACAATTTTTGAGACTTGAGACGATTTTGCTATTCTGTAAGTGACAGTCACAGAATCTATTACATTTCATTATTCAGATATGTTTTTACACTTGAATGAAAATAAATATGTCGATAACAAATATTAAATTGTCTATAACATAGTCAAAAAACATAATTACCAATAAAAATAAAAATATATGTTGACTTTGTTTCATAATATTTACGAAATTTATGTAAAATTGATTTATTTTTAATTTTTTCGTGTTTGAGTTGCTTACAAAATATAAAAAACGACAATCGATTAATATCTATGATGATCTCTATTCAGTATATTCAAAATGGCAGACAAGAAATCTTTTTGGTTTTGTGACCTGCTAGCTACCAGGTCTCAAATTTGAGGCAATATTTTGAGACTAACGGCAGAGACTGTTTAGTGAATAGTAACTAGTCACAAATTGAGATTTTACCTCAAAATGACTAGAGACTGAGAGTGGTTACAGAATCCCGCCATAAATGCACGAAATTTGGGTGCATTACTAACTTGCATTAACATGGGTCAAATGCGCAAGTTATAGCCCTGACAGACGACCAAATTAATGCGCCTTAAGCAACACTAATGCGCATTGATATTTTATGGTGACAGGAGGCACACTTGTACATTTAGACAGCTGATAGTGAAATTTGTTTATTTATTTAAATAAAAAGTTAAATAAAAGTGTGCGAAAAAGTTAAGAATATTGGTAAAAGGGATAGCAAACTGTGCGTTGTTTATTTTCTGCCATCTAAAAATATTAAAATTGGTTTTTTTTAATATACTTGCACATAATTTAATTAGCAATATAAAAACTGTTTACCTCTGAAACTGTAAACACAAACAAGGCGGCAGATTTCAAGCGACATCTTTATAACAATAGCAGAAACTAGCCATTTTTGGGCAGTGTTGCCTACTCAAATTTGGTAAATTCAGCTAAATGCACGGAATTCTTGTGCATTACACACTTGCTTTAAGATGGGTCAAATGCGCAAGTAAATGTAAATTAAGCCCGCTAATGCATATTAGCACTGTCGTCTGTCAGGGCTATTAATGTAAATTAAGCCCGGTAATGCAAATTAGCACTGTCGTCTGTTAGGGCTATTAGACAATACGGTATGTACATTAACGCGGAAAAATGTATTTTGGGTGCTTCCGAAGTCGATTTCTTGGGATATCGAATTTCGAAACTCGGTTTCGCAACACTTCCAAGCCGAGTCCAGGCACTACGGGATTTCCCAAAACCTTTTAGAGCTAAGAAGATTTATCGGCGCAATAAACTTCTACCGATGACACATCATAAACGCTGCTGCTGCCCAGGCACCTCTCAACGAGTTCTTAAAAGACTCAAAGAAAAACTATCGCGGAGCAGTACTTTGGACAGCAGAATCTGAGCAAGCTTTCATCTACATCAAGGAACAACTAGCGACCGCAGTTCTCCTAGCTCATCCATCACCAGCCGCCGAACTTCGGATTACGTGCGACGCATCTAGTACTGCGCTGGGAGCAATGCTAGAGCAGAAACATAAAAACGTTTGGAGTCCAGTTGGATTCTTTTCGAAGAAGTTGTCACCCCCACAGATTAACTACAGCACATATGATAGAGAACTGACGGCTGTATACGAAGCCATCAATTACTTTAGACACTGGGTTAAAGGTAGTGAGTTTGCTGTCAGGACAGATCACAAGCCATTGACTTTCGCGTTCCATCAACAATAGCATAAATCCTCACCTCGACAGATCAGACAGCTAGGATTCATCAGGCAATTCACGACTAACATTGAATACGTCTTTGGTTCACACAAAAACGTCGCTGAAACCTTTTCACGCGTTGAAACTATGCATCTACCAGCAGTTATGGACTACGATGAGCTGTCTTGAGCTCAGGCCTTGGACGAAGAGCTGCAGCAGCTTCTTGCACATAACGAAACAGCATTAAGGTTCCAAACGCTTACCTTTCATCCCAAAGGGAAGACGATTTGTTGTGACGTTTCAACAAATAACATCAGACCATTCGTGCCAACAGCGCTATGTCGAAAATTTTTTGAAACTTTACGCACATCCTAGCGGCAGAGTGACAGTGAAACTCATCGCTCAGAGAGGCGTGTGACCATCAATGAACTAAGATGTTACGCAATGGGCTCGAGAATGTGTTCCATGTCAACGTTCCAAAATAGGTCGTCATGTACACGTAGCACCCGCCACATTCCCTATCCCGGATGAGAGAGTCGATCATGTCCATTTAGACCTAGTTGGACCTTTGCCAGACTTTCACGGATTCAAGTACTGCATAACTATGGTCGACCGATTTACGTAGTGGCCAGAAGCGGCACCAATTAAGGACATAACGGCAAGCACGGTTGCTAACACATTCTACTCCCATTGGATCGCCCGCTACGGATGCCCAAAGCTGCTCACTGCCAATCAAGGTACCCAATTCGAAAGTGCGCTTTTTACAGCTCTAGCACGGTTAGTCGGCGGCAAGCATATTCGCACCACGGCATATCACCCAACGGTCTGGTAGAAAGGTGGCACCATTAGCAGGTCCACACAAAGTGATCAAAAGACTTGATGAACGTGTTTTTTCCATCGAGGTTAACGGCAAAGTAATAAATGTAAGCACCGAGCGCCTAAAGCCAGCCCATTTGGCCAGTGACGAAGTGTTCGACAGTACGCCCCATAGCCGTATTCTCACCGAGCCAATGAATTCGCCACAAACATCAACCAGCCTACCTATGCACCAAAGAACTTGAAGCATTTGCACCCGCGCTTGGGTCTGGTAGTGGAACTCAACCGCAAAAACGTTCAGCAATACTTTATTTGGGGGGGAATACTGTGGGCACACAGACGGCACGAAAATATACATGGGTTTAGGTCTGACATATTTTACAGCCATTGCAAATAATTTTCTGCGTGTCTTTGTTGTTGTGCCGTTGCACCAAGAGGAAAATTCTGCAATTTCTGCACCGTGCAAGGTTTTCCAAGAGCAAGAGGATCCCCATAATATGAGAATATCAAGTGACAGCTGTATTTGTATATGGAATGTAAACAAATATCAAGTGACAATTTAGGGCCGTCAAAATATGTCTTCCAAAGCCATCGATTAAACTAGAGCAGGCACCGATTATAATGAGTGGAATGTGAGTTTTCAAGTAGTTTTCAGCGAAAACTGTTTGACAGATTTTACATGGACGAAAACACAAGTTTTCTTGCGAAAACCAGTTTTTCCCACGAAAACATGTTTTCGTTGTCGGTCCAAACATAGTATAAGTAAAATCTGTCAAACGAAAACACATTCAACACCAGTTTTCGCTGAAAACTACTTGAAAACTTACATTCCACTCTTTATAATCGGTGGCTACTCTAGTTTAATCGATATCATTAGAAGAAATAGTTTACCGGTCCTAAATTGTCACTTGATATTGTCATATTTATATTGAAAGATGGAAAAGCAAATACATATATAAAAAATGAAATTCGTGGGGTGATGGGGGGAAGCCCTACTCATTGACTTGTGGCAAAACAAAATTAGTGCTCTTCGTGGGCCAAGAAAAAATAGCTACATAATGGAAGAAATGACACTGGAGTTGCAGCAACAAGGTGTTCATTTCACAGCAGGGGAAATAAAATCAAAAACGCACAATCTTTCGCAAAGATATAGGTAATTAAATAAAATTAAAGAAAAATAGAAGTATTACTCACCACAGCAGTTTGACAGCTCAATTTTCATTTCTATGAAAACTTTTGCATCAGTAGAAACCTATACATACCTTGTTGCAACATGAATTAATCGGCGTCTTCCAAGGTAAAAGACCTTATCTTATATCTAATAGGATTAAATGATGTTTTTTTTAACTCCGCTATCTTTTTTGCAAGGGCAAGGTGATGGGTACTTCGAGTTTCTAAAAGTTCTCTTGAAGAATTGTCGTTGCGCAAGGTATTTATCTGGCTTCTCAAAGCCAATGCTTTCGTAATTAATATGTTTTTATCGGAATTATAAAAAACACGATCTTTAGTAGCAATTATAAACAAATATTAAGAACTCCAAAACTTACCATTCTCGCGGCTCAAAAACAAATAAATTTGTCAGTTGTCAGTAAAAACTCGTCGAAAACACACATTGTCGGTCCGAACGACTTAGATTCCACAATCCAAAAACATGTTTTCAAGATGTTTTCAATGTCGGTCCAAACATAGTATTAACACGAGAATGATAGAAAGAAGATTGCGCAAAAACGAGTTAAAATTTTGTTCGATCTGCGCATCTACGTCACGGTTGACCTACGTAAAATCAGCTGATTTTCAGTTGTTTGTTTTTCTTTGCAATAAGAATCAATTTTGTATTGCAGGCATACAAAAACATGATTATCATCAAACGATAACATTAATAAAAGATATCAATATAAGTGAATATTTTATAGTGAACATTTACCTACATATTCATATCATTGTATTTTCGTTGTATTATTTAATTTTGTCTCTTTGCTGTGTTTGTTTCAACTATATACATTTATGCAAATAAAAATATTGAATATTTTGTGAGCAACTATCAATTTATTGTCTTATTTAATATTCTTGTTTTGCTGTACATATTTTTAATTAAGTTTTTATTTAAGGAACGAATCCTAAAATACATTCTTGAGAATCTTCAAGTCATCATTTTTTTCAATTGGGTCAGCGGAAACAATTAGATCAACTGACATACGTTGAAAACTTTATTACCATGCGTATAAATAAAAGGAATAAATTCTTAGTTAAGATTATTTATACAATTAGGATAAGACAGTGGCGAACGCAGGAAAAAAATTTGGGGGGGGTTTTAGGTAAAAAGACACTGTTTCATTATTTTATTCACAAATTGAAGTCTAATCTTCTTTTATTTTGGGCCATAACATTTAAAATCTCTTCCTCCGTCACGTCTATATCTCTATGGATATTCAATAGAGCCATTCCGTTCAGGCGTGCTTCTCCAGTTTTATTTCTTAAATATGTTTTAAGCCTGCGAAGTGAGGAAAACGAGCGTTCACTTGAAGCGACAGATATAGGGATTGTTGCTCTAATCTTTAAAAAACGATGCACTGTTTTGAAAATTTTTGCATCGCAACAATTCAACGCGTCTAAAAAAGTGTTGGATCTCCTTGTTTGATTTAACCAGTTCCTGAAAATATATTCAAAATTTTAGTTAGAGAATATAATCTGAAGAAAAGATTTTTAACCTTTTCCACATTCTAAATTCAGCAACGAAATCATCGGGCTCTTCTACATCAGCGGACCATTGCTTTTCTAAAACACGAACAGTCTCCTGCATCTCAATAACGTCCAGATTTACGCATTTATTTGGCAAAATGTTTTCAATTTTGGAAAGCAGCTCTCGATGTTTTAAAATTCGTTCATTGATTTGGTCCAAAAAATGATCTAAAAACGGTATATAAATTGATCTGAGGTAATATTCTTCCGGTTCGCCTTCATAATTGTCGCGATTAGTTTGCCGTTTCGCCAAACGCGGAATTTTGATTTCTAAATCTAATTCTGCGGCTATTGTTTTAACTGATTCAAAAATTATTTTAAACGATTGTTCAGAATCCTTACGCATTTCACTAATTTCAGCATACAAATTATTTGCATAAGCAACGCAGCTGCTCAAATCACAGTCTATTTGCTGCAAACATAGGCTTATGTGTTTTGATAATGCAAAAATTGGCTTTACTATCGCCATAGCAATCACAAATTGAGGTGATTGGATTACAGTAAACAAAGCATGTGGCTTTGATAAATCACTTCTTATATTTTCAGTATCAAGCTCTTCCAACGCAGTACAGATCAATGGGAATAAATCGTTAAATAAAGAAAGAGATTCTTAATGCTCCACCCAACGTGTTTCGCACTTGCTTTGAGTTTGGAAAGGATTCAAGAATAAGATTTTTGAGCAGTGTGCCTGCTTTAGTTGACATCCGAAAAAGATTTACGGTCTCTTTCATGGAACCAATACAATTTCTTATAGCAGGTATTTTGCAAGTCGTTGCGATGGCAAAATTTAAGCTGTGATTAGCACAGTGCACATAAAGAGCCGCTGGATATAAATTTTGGATGACACTAGCACAACCTTTGACATGTCCACTCATCGACCGCGCTCCGTCATAACCTTTAGAAAGAAAAAAGTATAATTTAATTGTCCCAAAAATAGAAGAGTTGAAAACTCACCTTGACCCCTTATGTGTGCAAAACTAAGTTTAAGTTCTTTTAATTTATCAATTAGCACATTCGCAAGACCGCTGCCAGTTGTATCCTCAACAGGAACAAAACATAAAAAGTCCTCTCTCAGTTTTTCCTCATTCTCAAAACGATCAACATACCGTATACAAATTGAAAATTGCTCAATGCCACTAACATCCGTGGTTTCATCAGCAATTATTGCAAAGCATTGAGATTTATTAATACGGTTAATAATTTTTTTTTGTATTATTTGTCCTGCTATTTCAATAATTTCAATCCAACTGAAATAATTAGCATTACGTGCTGCAGTTTGAACATGTTTTTTTAAATTTTCGTCGCCACTATCTATTGCTAAACGCAAAAGAGCCCTGAAGTTCCCGTCGTTTTCAGCAGGCATTTCTCATGAAAGATTTCCTTCGTCACGATGGCCTCTTAACGCAAGCCCTTGCCTCCCGCAGACAAGCAAAACACGGATTATAGGATGTAATTTTGCTCGATTTTCAAGCTGTTGCTTTTTGCGGCCATGATCAATTTCTGTTAATATATTGTTTCTTTTATTTTCAAAAATCTGCTTGAAATTGGCTGCGTCTTCCACTGCTCTGCGGTGATAATCCTTCTGCTGATGTTCTTTGCATTTCTCAAGTGCTTTCTTCCAAATTTTAAAAGCAGTTTGAACAAAAGCATTTGCCTTTTGGTGACTACCATTTCCAACGTTTTTCCAAAATGGCTGAAGTCTTTTCCATGGCTAGTATATTCGCCTAGCCAAGATGGTGCCTACTGTCTATATTGCGTTGGTTCCATTGTTGATGTAGAAGCAGATCCACTGCAAATTGATAATGACGGGTCTGAAGATGAAGAGGAAACTGAGGAAATGCTAAAAACACCGTCACTTGCAGATCGTCTGTATTGCATTCACAGCCTCAGAGCCCACTTCCTGCCAAAAAAATAAATACATTGCTGAATTAGAAAGCATGGAAGAAGACATTCTGATGATAATGAGATGTCTTTCCAATCTAAAATAACAATTTTTTTTTTTAATGTAATTTTTTAAGACTTTGTTTTTTAAAAAATGTAATTTTTTAAGACTTCGTTCTGTGCAAAATTTTTTCAAGCATGGGCGACAAAGATCTCATTTGTTCCTTACATTTTTATGTTTTGTTTTTTATATGAATTTTACTTTTGTTTTTTTTCTGTTCACTATGTAGTGATGAATACATATACTAAATTACTTTTAAAAAGTATATAATAAATATTTACATACTCGTAGCTTAAAAAAGTGGTTGTTTCATATGTGCACTTTTCAGCTTCAAAAGGTACATAAAGCGGGATTTTCATATAAGCCCTAAAAGTGCTATTATCCGGGGTTTTTATATAGTGTTTCAATTTTGAGCATTTCGCTCGGCTCTTATATCCGAAAAATACTGTATATATAAAAATGAAACCCGTTTTCCGTTGTCACGGCATCACGCGTGAATGGCTGGACCGATTTCACAAATTTTTTTTGTTGTATTTGTTATTATTAGGAGAAGGTTCTAATGTAAAAAAAATTACGAAAGTTGCCGGAAAACGCCTAAAACCAGTCCTTTTCTTTTTCCCATACAAACGTTTTATTTTGTATACACATATGTATGTAAGTAAAAATGAATGTTCGTTTGTTAGTAACGCTAAGTCTCGAGAACGGCGAAACCAATCTTCATGAAATTTTCAGAAGTTGTTCACTGTGGATCTGGAAAGGTTCAGAAATAAAAAAGAACTTTTCATAAGAAAAAGTCGAAAAATTGGAAATTTCCAAAAATTGACTGTTTTCATACAATTATTGTTTCTATTGTTTTTCAATATTTTGATTGTAAATTATTTGAATCGTTGAATTTCGGTCGCTTGCTCTTTTATTCCGACTATTTAAAAACAAATTTTGAAAATATTCAGTGAAACCTTTATGTGTGTTTCAAACGAAGTGATCAATTACAGATTGAAATTTGTTACGAAGCCGCGAAGAGGTCCCGCTAATATCGGTCGGTGTTCTTTTTGCCATCAACGCCAAGGCACATGAACGAGTACTCCCAGGATGCGATGACATACGTGTGGAATTATGGATCGGGGTCAATCAGCAAGCGATCGTCACGTTGTCACAGCACGACTTTTCAAACAACAGTCGGTTTGTATGTCTAACAATAAATGCACGATGCAAGCAACATGACGGTTATTGGTCATGGACGATACGGTCGATACGTGAACTGCATTAAAGCGCTTTGTAGGATATTTACTTTTGCAATTCATGAACGTTTTCCGACTGTTGTGCGTCTCGCAGTTAATTTGACGAATGTCCAAAGAGTGTATTTCAGCCCAAAGAATACAGTACAGCCAGTGGAAACACCGCCAGCAAAAAAATTAACATTGACGAGTTTTTTCTCAACTTTCGTCAGAGATCCGTTTGCGAGAACATTGCTCTATTCGGAAATACCCTGATATTATACATGGAATGCATCGTCGAAGAAATAGTTGCGCAGAAAGCAACGCCAACCAGTAGATTGACATTAAGGTGTGTTTTCAACTAATGCATTAGGACGAATTTACACAATCCACCCGAAAAAACGCTTCTACCTTTGGTTGCTATTGACTAACGTACGCGGTTCAACTTCATTTGCGTAGTGTAAATGGTACGGTGTGTGCAATTTTTTAAGAATAAAGTCAGCAATTACAATTGCTGGAACATGATAATCACTGGAATGATACGATGGACGATGCCATAGCTACTTCGAATGCAAATGAAGTTCGCACACTTTTCGCGATAATCATTTCGACATATCAGCCTTCAAATCCGCGTCAATTATGGGATACGAACAAAAATGACATTGCCGAAAACATTTTACATCGCCTTCGTTAAAAATTGGAAATGGTACAATTTCGGTTGATACTTCCGGTGCTTCGATATCAATTCCATCTTCCCTTTATCAATTCACGAAAGATGAACTCATCACAAATGTTCGGACATTGGCCAAATTATCGTACCTACGATTCCTTAAGTGCACGCGCAATGTTAGCTGCCAAAAATACCGATGTTGTTGACTTAAACTGGAAGATTCAAAGTCAAATTCCGGGAGACTTGCGCTGATACAAATCGATCGATCGTCTTGACAATGAAGACGACGCCGTGAATTATCCAGTGGTATTTTTAAACTCTTTGTACAGGCTTGGTATGCCACCGCATCATTTGCGTCTCAAAGTAGGATCGGTCGTTATTATGTTTCGAAATCATCATGGCCCGAAACTGTGTAATGGAACCCGACTGATTGTGACGCACCTATCGAATACAAGGGGTTCCTTTGAGTTCTAACGATCTCCCATTTCAGTTCAAACGTATTTCGTTTCCAGTGAAAATTGCATTTAAGATGACAATCAACAGGACCTAAAGATAGTGTAAGGCATAAATTTGGAAATGCTATGTTTTTCACACGGCCGTGGCGTGCTCACGAGTTGGAAAACCATATTTTCTGTACACCAAAAAATGTTGAAAAAAAGAAACAAAAATTAAATGGTACATTTAACTTTCTTTTCATTTCAAAACACATAATTTGACGCAGGCTGCGGGGTCAGCTAGTATTTTGATAATTACCGGTTAGAAATAAGTAATTCCCTTCCAAATGTGGGGTGTTGTCGACATCAACATTTCCTTCATCTGTAATCAGTTCTTCGTTGTGACCAAGTATATAGGAACGCAGCCTATACTTGAACTCCTTCCTGTCAGGGTAATCGTGAAGACCGCCTTTTAACCTTATTACGGCAAACAAATTTTCTTAAACGTCCTGGTTTAAACGAGACTCCATGCCTTTCTTCATTAGCCTCTGCAGGAGTTAATCTGGTTAACGTGAGAAAAGCGCTAGGTAGCAACTTCGTTAGCCTCCGAGAACTTAAACCTGCAAGAGTGTTTGGTTATAAAAGTAAAATTATTGTGATCAAAATGCTATAATTACCCATTTTAAATTGCAAATTTCTTTCGAAGGCTTCTGGCGCGAAGTGCACAAAAATTAATCCACTGTTTTAGTACTGTTTTCTCCTAAGAGAAATGGAAAAATCTCCATTTCGTAGCACTATCTTTAATATTGTTATTATTGCATCCGAACACTGCGCAACTCATTTTAAAAAATATAAAATTTCACAATTAATACTACACGCGAAAATACAATTCGAATTCACGTTCAAAGGCGCGGGCGAATAATAAGTCAACCGAGATGTCAGCAAGAATAGCTGACTGAAAGCAAACATGCGCATTGCGTAATCTCTTTCTCTATCATTCTTGGTTTTTTATAACATTTTCCATTATGGCCAGAATGAACAAAATAGTAATTTGTGGGCATTTAAATTGAAACACCCAACATTTAGTACGAAAAAAAATTACTATATAATGGTTTCATCACATCACTTCACATCACAAAATGGCGTTAACCGAAAAACCTATAAAGTGTCATAACTAAGCCATAAATAAAGATATTAAAGTGAGAATTGGGCACAAAGGATCGCATTAGGGAGGGGCATATTTGGACGTAATTTTTTTTTGGAAAAGTGGGCGTGGCCCCGCCCCCTACTATGTTTTTTGTTTATATGTCGGAAACTACTATAGATATGTCAACCAAACTCTATAGAGTCGTTCCCTTCAGGCATTTCCATACACAGTTGAAAAATGGAAGAAATCGGATAATAACCACGCCCATCTCCCATACAAAGGTTATGTTGAAAATCACTAAAAGTGCGTTAACCGACTAACAAAAATCGACAGAAACACTAAATTTTACGAAACGAATGGCAAAAGGAAGCTGCACCTAGGCTTTTTTTTAAAATTGAAAATGGGGGTGGCGTCGCCCACTTATGGACCAAAAACCATATCTCAGGAACTACTTAACCGATTTCCATGAAATTCGGTACATTATATTTTCTTAACACCCTGATGACATGTACGAAATACGGGTGAAATCGGTTCACAACCGCGCCTTCTTCCAATATAACGCTATTTTGTATTCTATCTGATGCCTTCTCTTTATAATATATACATTAGGAAATTAATATACAATTCAATACTCAAAGTACACTAATTGATCTAATCTAATTAATTTTACAGAAAAAAAATAAAAAAATATGTAAATTATTATCATTTTATCATGCGAGAGTATATAATGTTCGGTGACACCCGAACTTAGCCCTTCCTTACTTGTTTCTAGTTACAGCTTGCACGGACTGACGGATGGACACACACACAGACAACCGGATTTCGATTAGTTTTAGGTGATACGTACAACCGTTAGGTGAACAAAACTATAATACTCTGTAGCAACTAGCTGTAAGACTATAACTAGTAAAATCGCGCTAAATCAATAACTAAATACGCCTGAGACATTAAATTTTAGCACAGAGATGTTATGGTGGCGCCTTATGTTAGCTATAGTGGCACCGCCCACTTTTTGGGGAAATCCCATATCTTGGGACCCGACTAACCGAATTCGAAAAAATTTGCAAGTGGCATTTTTTTATATTCTTATGTCACGTTGTGACAATGATTGAAATCGGACAATAGCCACGCCTTCTTCCCGTATAGCTCAATTTTAAATTACACTTGATTCTTATATTTCCCAGTACACAAACCAAGAAGTTATTAATATAACGGGATTAAACTTTGCACGAATTTGCCCTTAGTGTATGCCACCTATGACCAACAAATGTTCAAATCCAACAAAAACTGTTCACGCCCCTTGGTACGGAATATGTGGACCCCAGTTTCTACAGTTGACTTTTGATCTAAAATATCGGTCAATGAGTTAGATGTATAATTGAAATT
Source organism: Bactrocera neohumeralis (assembly GCF_024586455.1). NCBI lineage: Eukaryota > Metazoa > Arthropoda > Insecta > Diptera > Tephritidae > Bactrocera > Bactrocera neohumeralis. The sequence continues at coordinate 5,539,432 of NW_026089624.1, forward strand.
CAGGGTTAATCCTTGTCTAACAATGGTATGTCTGAATGACAAAAATGAGTTGAATCGGACCAATACTTCCCTTAGACTTCATATACCTAATATAAATATAATCGAGCTTCCGGGTGACTTTGTACCCATATATCGGCCAATATGTAAGTTATCTCAATGAAAATGAGCTTGCATATTTTGCTCATAACAGTGTATCTTTTTGCCTAAAATAAAAAAAATTTAAGCGAAAACTTGTCCTAGCCCCCATATAACTAATATCTGGATTTTCGAACATCGGGCTGACTTTACTCTATATGATTAGTTTTTTAGTAAGTGCATGTAATAGTATATGGTATTGGAAAATATAGATTAAATCTGGTCGATATTACCCCAACTTCCATGTACTATATTTAATGGTTGTCGTTTTTCAAACAAACCTTATGTGTCTGTCAGTAGATGAGATATATATAGTATATGAATATATAAAATTGCTTGGATTTCGATCCTCAGGTTGACATTTTACACCACAAAATATTCCCTGGCTTTGGTTCTCGTAAGTTGCAAGAGTATAATATGTTCAGTTGCACCCGAACTTAGCCCTTCCTTACTTGTTTGCTTACATTTTAATACGTTTATATGCAAACATATGTGGGATCAGTAAACTCGACCGTACGGTCAACAAGATCTCGTACGAACAAAACGCAACCTTACCAAACATAGCAACCGTACAAAATTAACAACTCTGACTCGAACTAGATAGCCAACCCACGGACGCTGACAGGTCACACTTGGGCAGGAATAAAGGGATGTTCAACTTATTCCAGTGTGAGAGCGCTTCAAAATTAGTGTTTTTTATCAAGAATGATAGAAACAAGATTGCGCAATGACGAGTTCACATTTTGTTCGTTCTGCGCATCTACGTCACGGTTGACCAACTTACAATCAGCTGATTTTCAGTTGGTTGTTTTTCTTTGCAATAAGAAGCAATTCTGTATTGCAAGCATACATAATCATGAAAATCATCAATATAAGTGAATATTAATAAAAGATATCAATATAAGTGAATATTTTATAGTGAACATTTACCTACATATTCATTTAATTGAATTTTCATCGTATTATTTAAAAAGAGACAATCTTTGCTGTGTTTGTTTCAACCATATACATTTATGTAAATAAAAAGATTGAATATTTTGTAACCAAGTATCAATTTATTGTTTTATTTAATTTTCTTTTTTTACTAAACATATGTTCAATTATGTTTTTATTTAAGGAACGAATCCTAAAATACATTCTAGCTCTGAAAAATAATTATTTTATTTTCGAGCTACAATTTACAAAATCACTTAAATCTATGTGTTTCTGGACGTAATTTGTACATATGTATATGCAAATCATTACCATTGACGTCGTCAAATATTGCTTGCAAGGCTCTCATATGCTCCATCAACATATCTGTTGGTTTTGAGAGTCTTCCTTCAGAAAGGTGATCCACCCAAGTATGAGACGAACAATTTTCGGAATTTGCACAAATTTCGGGGTTGTCTTTACCGAGTTTGTGGCAGACGTACCCTGCCAAATTCTCAAGTCCGTCGTTGTTGAGAATCTCCAAGTCATCATTTTTTTCGATCGAGTCAGTGGAATTCAGATCAACTGACACACGTTGAAAAATATTACCTGCAAAAATATAATAAACATACATTAAAATTGTTATTTATTATTATTAGTATAATTAGGATAAAAAACAGTGGTTAGTATGCAAAACTTAGTTTGTATGTAAGTACATATTTGCATTTGTTAACATCAATACAATTTTATACAATAATGTTTTCTGTAGCTTTAGGTTTATAATACTATGTACGTTTAATATTTTGATAATTACCGGTTAGAGATAAGTAATTTCCTTCCAAATCTGGCGTGTTGTCGACTTCAACATTGCCTTCTTCTGTGATCGCTCCTTCGTTGTGACCAAGTATATAGGAACGCAGCCTATATTTGAACTCCTGCCTGTCAGGGCGATCGTGAAGACCGCCTTTTGACCTGATTACGCTAAAAAAATTTTCCAAAACCAGGTCAAAACGTAATCAATTTTGTGCTGCTGTCTTAAGTCATCCAGCAGCAATTTCAAAGCATTAATGCTTTGGAGTATACCTGTAAATCATAAGTAAAATCAAAAACTGTAGAAAATCAACTTATCTAAATATATATGTAGCCATATATGAATCCATTGTTTTAATGCGGCTTTATCCTTAGGGAAATGAAAAAATCTCCACTTCGTAGCAGTATTTTTACCATTGTTATTATTACAACAGAACACCGCACAACGCATTTTAAAAATATAGAATTTAACAATTAATATAACACTTGAAAATACAATTCGAATTCACTTTCAATTGCGCGGGCGAATAATAAGTCAACCTTGACGTCAGCAATAACAGCTGACTGAAAACAAACATGCGCATTGCGTAATCTCTTTCTCTATCATTCTTGGTATTAATATTTCGATAAGCTTCAAAGTTGATAGTTTTTCTCTTTCTTACTCACGTTTTCTCCCATTCAATCGAAAATTGGACAAAATGTAACATTGTTGGTGAACAGCTGGAAATGTTTCAATGTGTTTGTGCAATCTGCTACCTCCGTCTTGAAGGGAATGTATCTCACTAAATAAACATCGATGTTTCGTAAATGGCTGAAAATTGGTCATCATAAATTTGAGGTACCTTCATGAAACTGAGGGAACTGCCAGTATGTGGTATGTAAGTAGCAGAGACAAAGAGATGCCCAACTCATCTCTCATTGGAAGTGTGAGACCAATTGCTAAACGTCAAAACCTCCTGACAATTTGAAATCTATGAAAAACAAACTATAAATGTAATGTTACTTCCTTCATGGTCAGAAATAAAAAATGTAAAACAGTGAAAATTAAAGAAAAAGGTAAAATTTAAATATATTTGGTGCAACGTTTTGTAATATGATGCTTTATTATATTAATTTTTATTGGAAAATTATTAAAATCATTTATGAAGTGAGAGTTAACAAGCTTAAAAGTCTTTGCTAAGTATTGAAAGTTCAAAAGTTAGTTGTTTTATTATAATATAAATGACCACTTATAGTAATTTTTTATCATAATAAATGTTGGGTGTTTTGATTTAAATGCCCAAAAGTTATTATTTTGTCTGATCTGGCTATAATGCAAAATATTATAAAAAACGTTAATTTTGAGACGCTCTCTCACTGGAATCCCTGATTAATAGTAAGTCTTCTTCTTCTTAATTGGCGTAGACACCGCTTACGCGATTATAGCCGAGTTAGCAACAGCGCGCCAGTCGTTTCTTCTTTTCGCTACGTGGCGCCAATTGGATATTCCAAGCGAAGCCAGGTCCTTCTCCACTTGGTCCTTCCAACGGAGTGGAGGTCTTCCTCTTCCTCTGCTTCCACCGGCGGGTATTGCGTCGAATACTTTCAGAGCTGGAGTGTTTTCGTCCATCCGGACAACATGACCTAGCCAGCGTAGCCGCTGTCTTTTAATTCGCTGAACTATGTCGATGTCGTCGTATATCTCGTACATCTCATCGTTCCATCGAATGCGGTATTCGCCGTGGCCAACGCGCAAAGGACCATAAATCTTTCGCAGAACTTTATAGAGTTTGGTTTTTGATTGTCGAGAGAGGACTTCGCTTCTCAATTGCCTACTAAGTCCGAAGTAACACCTGTTGGCAAGAGTTATTCTGCGTTGGATTTCTAGGCTGACATTGTTGGTGGTGTTTACGCTGGTTCCAAGATAGACGAAATTATCTACAACTTCAAAGTTATGACTGTCAACAGTGACGTGAGTGCCAAGTCGCTAGCGCGACGACTGTTTGTTTGATGACAGGAGATATTACGTTTTGCCCTCGTTCACTGCCAGACCCATTTCTTTTGCTTCCTTGTCCAGCCTGGAGAAAGCAGAACTAACGGCGCGGGTGTTGAGGCCGATGATATCAATATCATCGGCATACGCCAGCAGCTGTACACTCTTATAGCAGATGGTACCTTCTCTATTTAGTTCTGCGGCTCGAACTATATTCTCCAAAAGCAGGTTGAAAAAGTCGCATGATAAGGAATCGCCTTCCTTCGGTCCTTCCCGATCCTGACGGAGCTTTTCGTGTTACTCAACGTCAGTTTACACAGCCGTATTAGTTTTGCGGGGATACCAAATTCAGACATCGCGGCATAAAGACAGCTCCTTTTCGTGCTGTCGAAGGCAGCTTTGAAATCGACGAAGAGGTGGTGTGTGTCGATTTTCCTTTCACGGGTCTTTTCCAAGATTTGGCGCATGGTGAATATCTGGTCGGTTGTTGATTTTCCAGGTCTGAAGCCACACTGATAAGGTCCAATTAGTTTGTTGACGGTGGGCTTTAATCTTTCACACAATACGCTCGATAGAACTTTATATGCGATGTTGAGGAGGCTAATCCCACGGTAGTTGGCGCAGATTGTGGGGTCTCCTTTTCTATGGATTGGGCATAGCACACTTGAATTCCAATCGTTGGGCACGCTTTCGTCCGACCATTATTTACAAAGAAGCTGATGCATGCTTCTTATCAGTTCTCGCCGCCGTGTTTGAATAGCTCGGCCGGCAATCCGTCGGCCCCTGCCGCTTTGTTGTTCTTTAGGCGGGAAATTGCTATTCGAACATCTTCATGGTCGGGTAATGGAACGTCTGCTCCATCGTCATCGATTGGGGAATCGGGTTCTCCTTCTCCTGGTGTTGTGCGTTCACTGCAATTCAGCAGGCTGGAAAAGTGTTCCCTCCATAGTTTAAGTATGCTCTGGGCATCGGTGACTACATAGATCACCTTTGGGGGTTCTACAAGAGTATGCTCCGGTCTTGAAACCTTCTGTAAGCCGCCGCATTTTTTCGCAAAATTTTCGAGCATTACTCCTGTCGTCCAGCTTATCAAGCTCTTCGTACTCACGCATTTCGGCCTCTTTCTTCTTCTGTCTACAAATGCGTCTCGCTTCCCTCTTCAACTCTCGGTATCTATCCCATCCCGCACGTGTAGTGGTCGATCGTAACGTTGCGAGGTAGGTAGTCTGTTTTCTCTCCGCTGCGACACGGCACTCCTCGTCGTACCAGCTGTGCTTTTGCACTTTCCGAAAACCATTGGTTTCGGTTGCAGCTGCACGTAAGCAGTTTGAAATGCCGCCCACAGTTCCCTTATACCGAGTTGTTGACGATTGCTCGCAGAGAGCAGGAGTGCAAGCCGAGTAGAAAATCGTTCGGCTGTCTGTTGTGATTGCAGCTTCTTGACGTCGTCCTTGTGTTTGTTGACGTGCGGTTTTTGCTGCACAGAGGCGGGTGCGAATCTTGGCTGCAACAAGATAGTGGTCCGAGTCGATGTTAGGACCTCGGAGCGTACGCACGTCTAGAACACTGAAGACGTGTCTTCCGTCTATCAAAATGATCGATCTGGTTGTTGGCTGTTCGATCCGGAGACAGCCAGGTAGCTTGATGTATCTTCTTGTGCTGGAATCTAGTACTACAGATAACCATATTTCGGGCCCCGGCGAAGTCGATCAGCCTCAACCCATTTGGGGATGTTTCGTCGTGGAGGCTGAATTTACAGACTGTAGTGCCAAAGATACCAGCTCTGCCCACCCTGGCGTTAAAGTCACCAAGCACGATTTCGACATCGTGGCGGGGGCAGCGCTCATCGGTGCGCTCCAAGCGCTCATAGAAGGCATCTTTGGTCACCTCGTCCTTCTCTTCCGTCGGGGCGTGGGCGCAAATCAGCGATATGTTGAACAACGTCGCTTTGATGCGTATTGTGGCTAGACGTTCATTTACCGTAGTGAATGATAGTACTCGGCGACGGAGTCTCTCTCCCACCACGAATCCCACACCAAACTAGCGCTCCTTTATATAGCCACTATAGTAAATGTCACAAGGACCTACTCGTCTCTGTCCTTGTCCCGTCCATCGCATTTCCTGGACGGCGGTGATGTCAGCCTTTGTTTTTACGAGGACATCAACCAGCTGGGCAGCGGCACCTTCCCAATTAAGGTCCGGACATTCCAGGTGCATGCCCTAAATTCGTAGTCCTTATTTTGTTTGCCATGATCGTCATCAAAAGGGGGGTCTCTCATCCGAGGCTGGTTATAGCTATTTACTGGGGGTGTTTTTTTTACGTAGCGGGTCCCAAACCCAGCGCAAAACCCTATGGATAAGGAGATGTTTCGCCTTCTCACTTTAGCTCGCCTTCGAACGGATGTTCTTAGGCTACCCAGAGGATACTTGGTCAAAGACCGGAAGTAGTGAGCTGCTTGAGCCATGTGTAAAAGAATCGTTTCTGGCCACTCCCAAGTGAATGGCGATCAGAGAACTTTCCTCACTTGCGTGAAGTTCTACACATGACTGCATCCTCCAACTACAAAACTACTGAAACTTAAACACTTTGAACGCTATTTCTGTTTATAGTATTCAGTCACGAGGTAATGGAGTGTTATTTTTATTAACTTACAATATAAAATTAGCCGATGTTTCGCAAAAACTCGCATTTTTCATAAATTTTTCTAAAAATTGTGAATTGAAATTTTTAAAAAACTCTCTTGGTGTTACCTGCGAAAAACTGCTTCTGATTTCGGGAAATTTCTTTGTGTTTATTATTATGAAAGCGGCACCCATCGGAATATTCGGCAACTGCGTTGATGTGAAGGTTGCTATCAGAATCCGGGAAATCTGACACATTAAGATCTCAGAGTGGGACCTTCCGAAATCTTCTCGTACTTCGATTGCATACTTGGAATTATTAAGGTAGCACCAGATTTATAGATATTAGCCAGTGCAATAAATTTGTGGCTGGCTCTAGGAGCTTTGTGGATATACAGCGGTCTTTTTGATCCGTACTTGGGGCATCATAAAAGGCAAACGTCTCTAGCACTCCAAGTGAGATTATTTGTCCTCTCACGAATAGCAGTCTATTTACCTAACCTAATATTAAAGCCGAGTCAAATCGCTTTATTTAATATTGACTTTGCGATCGGATTGCCATTTTAAATGTGCCGTAGGTTAACAGGCAGACACGCAAAGGCTTTTATGAATTCGGACGACGTCCTCGGCTCACCGAAAATTTTAGTCATTTAACGAAATTGATTTACGAAAACGTGGCTAAAACTTCAAGTTTTGCGGCGAATTTCAAATATTCAAATGTGATCAACTGAAGAGATTCGGAGGAGGTGCTCTATTTTTATTACGTTCTTCTACTCCAGAAGAAGTCCACGTTCTTGATGAGAATTCATTTGAATTTAAGTGCATTTGGATTTGTGTTAATAGATGCTTTATTTATTTAACGTTATCATATATACCTCCTCAAAAGGACTTATCTGTATATATGCAAAATATTTCTTTTATAAATTAAGTTATTTGAAGTGCACATAATTCCTATTTCATAACAGTTCAAAGAGAATTTCATTTGCCATGTGGTTTGTGGGAAGTTATCATATCTGTTAGTCCTTACTTCGGTGAAACATTTTAACATTTAACATTTATTATAGCGTTATTTTAAAACTTAGCTGTTGGAATTTTGTTTTCTGTAGCTGGGCAGTTTTAGATCCCACGTCGGTTGGACGAGAGGAAGGTAATCGTTGGGTTATTATTATTAATTACAATAATAAAATAGCCGGTGGCATGCGGATAAAATCAAAAGTTGAACAATTAAATAAAATTTTATTCCTCAGCAATTGCTTGAACGATGTAGAGTAGCTATCTATGCAGTGTAGTTCGAAAAAGTTCGAAACGGGACCAGCGTTTACGTCCACACAATACCTTTTTAAATTTGAACTAACTTTGTCTCTTTATAATACATAATTCAAGTATTCATGTATCGTCATAGTGTGGGATGTCTTAATGGTACAAAGTGGGCAGCTTTTACCGACAAAAATGTAGCTACTGTTGTAAAAAGGGAGCGAAGAGGGGAAATCTTTAGTATAGCTTCCTCCGAATTCAGGGATAAAATGGCTATTAGCGGTCATATAGCCACAGGAGATTTGTAGTTTTTGAGATATTCCAATTTAAAGCCAAAAACTTTTCAAAATAAAATATATAATTTCTTAATAAATTATAAATTTCACACTTGCTATATTATTCAGTATTATATCCGCTTACACATCACTAAATAGTTTTTAAACATTTATACACAATACCTCGCTTTAGGGTCCTGCAATTGCATAAAATGCCCCTTTACACTCAAACTTATTGTTATTATTCATCAATCGGGTTTTAGAAGTTTCGTTAAATGATCCTTGATTTGCGTCATCCTTTTGAAGCATTTAACAATATTCACGGGGATTAACTCTGGAAGTCATTGCACAAGAGAAAATGTTCGCTTTAGCGAAAATGAAATTCTACAAGGCGATAAGATAATTGGAAATTGCGTTTACCGCATGCGTTTTTTGTCTTTGAAATGCACTCAGCACACTGTATTGCGTAAGCTTGTACATTTAACGAATTTTTGATGCGTCATTTGTGTTCGTAGCTCTTATTTGTAATTTATATTTATTAAAAGTATTTCATTTATTAGGAAAAGTTGAAAACGTAATGTATGAAAAGGAACATAAAAAGAGGAAAAGGAAATATAAATTAAGTCTTAAAAAATTTGAACACAAAAAAATCTAAATTTGGAAAAAAAAGAAACTGTCATAAAGAGAACGACGCGACAAATAAATTGATAAATAAAACAGTAATTAACGTTTTTTTTAATTTTTCGACATGATTTTTACATAAATTTTGTCATTACATTGTCAATAAATTATAAAAAATATAGGGACGATAGCAAAGCGTTTTGTGAACATTTAAAAACAAAATAAGCAAATCGGTTGAGTACTTCGACCGGAATCATGTCCGCCAGTTTAGAAAAGTGTATTTTGAGAAAAACGCGTTTAAAGTTTCAGGTACTGGAAAAGCATACAAAGATGAACATAAACGTTGGAAAATTGACATACCCCTAGTTACTATTTTTGAGCCTTTTTCGAAACCTTCCAATGGAAAGTGGGTTTCTACATTAATTCTAAGAGTATAAGGGAACATAAAATGCAAAAAAAACATAAAAAATTTTGAAAAAAGATTAGCCTACAAAAAGTTTACCTGTTATCGTGATTACAGACGCCTTAAGGGACAAGTTGTATTGAATGATAAATTTGTTTATTATACATTTCGAAAACGATCAGTGCATGAATCAATAGTTTTATTGTGAGAATTTTAAAGTTTTTATCAATTAAAAAATAAATAAAAATCAACTGCGCCGGTGTTGCTGATAAAAACAGCATCAATAGAAATGTGTAAATTAATGATTAAAACTATATATTTAACATGATAAAAAGTTTAAGTGGAAGTATGGGAAGCATATGTTTAACACCGCGAAAGGTGGCATTTTTTCATGAATATTTGTTGTTAAAGTAGATTTAAAATAAAAATATAGTTTCCAACAAAATTGCACCATGTTTAGAGAAAAGCCGCTCTGCTGAACAATTACCATATTTTTTAAACGGTGTAATAACGCGGATTTATTTCAATGACATTGGAGTCTGATAGTTATTTCTTTTAATGTCCAATTCGTCATCTATCTACATTTATATTATACTACATTATTTGTAATCTATTTTTATACATTTTACATTTCAAACTTTCACAACTAATTTAAAGAACTACACAAATTGAATAATGTGCGTCCTTTTATTTTTTACATTTCTTTGTTGTTAACTTTGTTTTCATTTTCCATCGTTTCGGCCAGTAATGCCTAGTACATTAGAAATGTACCAACGCAAAAACCGTACAGTTTGTTTACAATGCGAATGTGTTACAGCCGTCCATAAATAAAAGCGCAATTGCCGTTACTGTCAAAAAATCCTCATGTCAAAGCTTTTGTACGGCGCATCTAAATAAACGGAGCGGAAACGCTGAGGGTTGAAAAATTTGATTTTTAAAGTGCATTATTGAATAATTTTTAACGTACGATGCGTATAATTTCCTAATGAATGAAAGTATTTTTAACAAATTAATTCTTTTAAGTGATTATTTGGCATAAGGTTGCCGCTTTACTTAGAGATGCCGCGTCGGTGTTAACGAGTTAACGTGTTGCTCAACACTTTTCTTTAGGTATGCCAATTATAGAGCACCGATTGCCTATAGTAACGTAATTCACTTTTGGTACGCATAGCCATGCGCAAAACCTTATGGCGTAACACCTCAGATGACTCCATGTTAGAAAGTGTATCAGAATTAAATCGCTTTAAACGTTATCACATCGGCTCTGATCCCAAGCACTACAGCTTTGCATTATTTGAATTACAATTGATATAAATTTGACGATGGTAAGCATAATATCTTGGAAGTTATACTATATATTAGAACTAGATCTGTTCAAAACCTTTTATGGAGATATTAAGGTAATCCTGGATGAAAATAATATGAGTACTTCAACTTTATAATATGTTTTTCTTCCATGAATTCACTGATTTTATACGCATTGGAAAACATGTACATGACTTTAGAATGTATATAGATATACACTGACTAACCTCTTTTGATGTTGGTCGCCTTGTCGTGGCGAAGGGTTTAAGTAAGAGTAAAGTGTGCATCCCAAAGGTAACGCACTCTACTCTTACAAACTAAGAGCGACACCTCATAATTCCCACAATAGCGATATGAATGAATAAACCCTAGTTTTTACGCCCACCTCCCAATGTGAAAGTATGAGGATAGCCGCACCAGCACCACTCTAAGCCAAGGTGATGAGGTACCCGTACCGATGGCTGAATGGTTAGCGGGCGGTAATGAATAGCTGATCGCGAACGGTCCTCTCCGATGCCCGGCGAGGTCGGAAGTATTAAATGCCTTCTCTACGCATACCGGCTCTGCCGACGAGTGACCAACCCTTTCCGGCTTACTCGTGGGACCAAATATGAACGAAACTAACAATACAACAACTACAACCAAATTGACGACAACAGCGAAGACTAAGGGAAACAACATGACCTATAGGAATACGAAAACGGAATCCGAAGAGGACGAAAACAACAAATCTAAGGGAGGAAGCGTCCACCTCCAAAGCTGCCATGGGCACTAACCAAAGTTCACTGGCGTCTAAAGTAGAGAACAAGATAAAGCGCAAAAAATCCCAAAATCACCTGAGGAAAAACCGGTACCAGAGAGCAGTCTTCATACTGTGAAAGATAGCTAAAGACTAGGCAGCCGGCACCCCAGTTGATGAGGCGAAAACAAAGCGACTCAAATCCATTTAGAGGAATATGAAAGCTTCCTGAAAAGGAAGCAATCAGAACCTCTAGCAAGCAAGCACCCGACCAATTCACAAAAAAGGAATCGCTCCATTACAGAACTACCGGAAACTCTGCCCAAAAAACATAGGCGGAGTGAAAGTGAACAAAACAGTACAACAACGGCAAGGTATTTCTGCGATGTAGCCAGGGATAGCCCACAAGTGGCCATCATAGACGGAAATTCCTCCTCCCCGAGCACAATTCAGGAAAGATAGGTGGAGATCGACGGCAAATTGTCGAGTATGGTGCTCAGCTTTGTACTCGACAATCCTGCGAGTTTTCACCCGGAGTTTGACTCCTCTGAGACCCTCAGGGGCTACAGAGTCATCAACAACGCGGACCAGGCCTCGCTAGATTTCCTGACGGGTAGTGTTGCTAAAATTAGCAACGCCTTTGTAGGCCTCCAATTAAGGCTTATACCCGCCAGGGATAGGTACTCGCATTTGACTACCCCTCTAGAGGAGCCAGGCGAAAAACTCCTGATGTGCATTAAGTTGCAGAACAAATCTATACCTGGTATAGATGAGTTGCAGCTAATCAAGGAGGAAAAACCGAATAAAGCAAGCAAGCCAATACTAGTGGCCATTTGTGATGAGTCCATTGAGGATCTGAAGAAGACTGACTACAAAATCAGCTTCGGAATCCGCAAGGCCAGTCTAAAAATCTTCCAAGGCGACAAAGCGGCTGACGAAGACGACACGGAAGAGGTCGACGACGTCAGCCAGTTGCTAAGGAATGTGGGCATCGAAGAAACCCGAGATGCCTAATAACTTAAGATGCGTACAGATAAACCTGCAGCTCTCGAAGAGTGCTACAGCGAATCTGACAACCCTCGTGAACGAGGGGGGGCATCGACTTCAGTCTAGTACAGGAGCCCTGGGTCAATGAAGATACCATTAAAGGGCTAAACAGCAGCAACTATAACCTGTTTTACAGACGGAACAGAGGTAAACCTAGGGCATGCATTCTTATCAATAAAAGTACAAATGCATTTCTTTGTCCTAATTACAGCACAGCAGATATCACAGTGGTAAAGGTGGAACAGAAGGAAAAGCCCTTCTTCTTGGTCTCGGCCTACTTGGCCCATAACGAAAACATACCACCGGCCCCGCTCACCAGCCTAGTAGAGAAGAACAGGAAGGATGATGTCCTAATAGGGTGCGATGCAAACGCAAGACACACCGTATGGGGTAGCTCCAGTATAAACACCAGAGGTGAGTCACTCTTGCAGTATATTTTGAATAGTAATCTAAGTATTTGCAACAAGGGCGATAAGCCAACTTTTATTTTCCCAATCTCGGATAGGTTTCCGGGGTGGAGGAAGTGCTTGACCTCACGCTATCAACAGACACAGACAGTCTCGTTGTGGATAACTGGAGGGTATCCGATGAGCCTTCCATGTCGGATCACTCCTGGATACTCTTCAGCATACGCGAGAAGTACAGTGCGCCTCTCACATACCGGAACCCAAGAAGAACGGCATGGGGAAAATTTACCAATATGGCAACAAAATGCCTTGAAAAGGGAGGCAATAAGAGTATAAGTAATCCTCAGGAACTAGATTCAGAAGTATAGAAGTTGGAAAAAATCTTAACCACAACTTTCAATAAATCCACATCGCTAACAGTTCTGAAAAAGTGAAAGTCTCTTCCTTGGTGGAACAGTGAACTCAAGACTTTGAGAACACACCTAAGGAAAGCTTTCATAGAGAGTTTTAGAACCAAAATCTGACAGCCATATAAAGATATTATGAAAGAATACAAAAAAGCAGTCAGGCAAGCTAAAAACGACTCATGGTGATCTTTCGGCGCATCCATAGAAAGTTGCAGAGAAGTTGCTAGGCTGAGTAAAATGCTGTCCAAAGATCATATTAATACTTCCTACATTAGGGCGGAGGGAAGTGATTGGACCTCCTCGGCAAAAGAGTCTCTGGAAGTACTAATCACAACGCACTTCCCCGGGAGTCAGCAAACAGCTTTAACGAGGGTTCAACCAGAACCACCGATAAACGCAGCTGATTACCGAGGCCCAATAGTAGACAAAAGTAAAATCAAATATGCCATAAATAGCTTTGCACCATTTAAAATGGCAGGTCATGACGGGATTATGCCCATAATGTTGCAAAAACTGGTATAACCAATGGTTCAAAGGCTTGAAGATATATAAATACAAAGCTAGCATTCAACTACTTTTATCCCAAGAAGTTGGAAAAGAATTAAAGTTGTGTTGCTTCCAAAACCAGGCAGAAGAACACACGATAATGCCAAGAATTTTAGACCTGTAAGCCTCACCTCCTTTATGCTGAAAGTACTAGAAAGGCTAATAGACTTACATGTTAGAACAATAATGTCGGATAAGTTTTCGAAGTCCCAACATGCGTACATAAAGGGCCGATCAACCGAAATTGCCCTTCACGAGATGATAAGTGTAATTGAAAAATCACTGCACTACAAACAATACACCGTGCCTGGTTTTTTAAACATAGAGAGCGCCTTCAATAATATAAAAGTAAATGCTATAATTAATTCTCTGACACATGGTGGCATAGATTACACTGTGTGCAGATGGATACTATCGATGCTTGAGAATAGGAAGATTATAGCATTAAACGGCACTGCAACACAAACAAGTTATGTGACTAGGACGCCTCAAGGAGGGGTCCTCTCCCCTTCTATGGGTTGTAGCGCTCAACGAAATAATACTCTAACTAAACGGTGGGGGAGTGAAAGCAGTAGCATATGCAGGCGATATAGTGATGTTGGTACCAGGCATGTTTCCTTCAACAGTCAGCGAGTTAATGGAAAGAGCACTACGAAGGTTAAACCTATGGGCTAAGAACAATGGACTAGGAGTTAGACCGAACAAACCAGAATTGATACCATTCACAAGCAGAACCAAAATCCCTCACGTTTCAACTTCCGGTACTAAGCGGAACAACACTCACTCTATCCCCCACAGCTAAATACTTGGGGGTGGAGATTGACACCAAACTGTCCTGGAAAATAAATATAGAAAAAAGAATAAATAAAGCATATATGGCCTACTATACGTGCAAGAGAATCGTCAGCAAGAATTAGGGCCTCAAATCTAGTATAATAATGTGGATGTATACGGCTGTAATAAGTCCTATACTTACATATGGAGCTCTGGTATGGTGGACAGCGCTAAACAAACAATATAGTCTTAGAAAATTAAATGGAATACAACGAGCAGCATGTGCAGGTGTTACTGTCTGCCGCTATGCTGTTTCAACAAATAATGTTCACACATAATTCAATTTTGTTTAAAGTTTTTTTTCTACTAAAATTGTAAGAAATTTCAGAGTAAAAAAAAAGCACACTCTCTGAATTACAAGATTAGTTGAAGAAATATACACCCTACCTTAAAATTATTTAATATTCCTAGAAAACCAAAAACAGAAACACTAGCTTTGATCTGTTTTGTTAGCTTATGCTATGATAATAGCATAATACGCAATTCCACCCCATTGCAGCTTATAAGCTCGCCTACGCCACCTTATTGCTGGATTTCAAATAGGGATGCAAACATCGTGAAATGAAACATCGATGGTTCGATGTATCGATGTTTCTTCAAACAACATCGAAATCAAAAACATCGGCCTTTGAAACATCGATGGATTTTTGAACTTTTTTAACGTATTTTATTAGTGAGCATAAAAAGCTTATTTCAGAACCATAAATAAGTGAAATACAGTAGTACGCCTTTAATTGATATATATTTTAGCTACCCATTAAAACCTTTTCTCAATAAATAAAAGATATAAATAGTTTTTAAACAAACAACAAATTATTTATTTAAAACAGAATTTTAAAATAACAATTTGGAAAGTCTTTTTCCTGTCAAGCGATTTTTTTGCTGTGTGATCGTTGCTCCAGCTTTAGAAAACAGTCGTTCACTAGGGACTGAAGTGGCCACAATGGATAAATATTTGGAAGCTTGTTTATACAATTCAGGAAATACATTTTTCATATCATCCCACATTTCTGTTGGATTCTGATTGATAGAAGCTACAGCTGATCCAAGATACATTTGCACTTCAACTTCCGTTGTTGTAATAGAAGATAAATTGGAAAACTTACATTTCATATTTTGGTGGGCCAACTGTTTATGATGGCTCCAAATATCAAACGGATTTTCTGTTGCACACTCATCCGAAGATTCCGACGTACTAACGCCATTATTTGCATTCTTTATGAAATTATTTAAATACAAAACTGTTTTTTTTTAGCCAGTTCATCTTTAAAATGTAGAAATTTGAATCTCGGATCCAATACAGTAGCCAACGCCAGATCTGAATTAAATTTAAGTTTGTCAAATTTCTTATTCATGTTATTTTGCAGTTCACTTTTTAGCTCCCCTACAATAGCGTCTTGAGCTGAAATTTTTGTCAGAGCTTCAGTTAAATAGCTTACTAAAGGTATAACCTTGCTGATGGTAACGTAGGTATCAGCCGAAATCTCCCTGGTCACAATTTCAAAACACTTTAATAATTCAATCATCTCCTTAATTTTGTTCAGCTCGGAGGCATTAACCATAGAGGGTGCTTCTGGGCGAGTGAGCAGTACTTCACTTAAAATAGGGGCTAACTGGACAAATCTCTCTAACATCTAAAAACATGAATTCCATCGCGTTCTTACGTCAAGAATCATTTTCTTGGTATTACTTGTAGAAACCCCACTGTCTGTTTCTTCCGCAATTTATCACTGGCATTAACACTTCTTTTAATAAACTTAGCAATGTCGCGCACCTTAGTTATCAAAGCTGATACTTCCGTGGGCTTATCTTTTTATTGCGTTACAACCAAATTAAGCGTGTGTGCGAAGCAGGGTATTATTTTTTTTTCGCCAAACAAGCTTCTATTTAATATCATCATGGTTGAATCATTATCAGTTACACAAGCAGAAACCTTATTTATGGAAACGTTCCACTCGTTGAAAAATTTAAACATAGTTTCTTCTAAATAAGCTGCTATATTACTCCTAACGTCCCACTCAACAAACGTAAATTGTCCAAAAAATGAACTGTTACCCCAAGGAACGACTGATTTTTCATTATCTCCTTCCATACGTCATACGTTAGGCAATAACTGTCGCATTTTCGAATATACTATTTGAAAATTGAAGACAGCGCTTCATATTTTTCATCCACTCGTAATTTTATTGTTTCTCTACTTGGAACTTTAAAAAGCGGAACCAGTTCTTTCATCATCTGCAGAAAACCTTTTCCTTCTACGGTGGAAAATGGCTTGTTGTCCATTATAATATTTTTCACAATTGCTTCAGTAATTTTCCTTGATTTAGAGCCATCTCGGTAAGAAATACTTTTGACCTGCTCAAAAAAGTCTTTCACATTAGGTTGGCTCAGTGCTGGCAACTGATCCGATTTATTTTGCAGTACTGACGGAGTACATGTACTAGGAGACGATTCAATACATGCTGTCTTCTTATTACTATTTTCGGATAACTCACTTGACGCTGTCGTCCCAGCGGTTGGTGATATGTTAATTATTTCAGAAATTTTTTTGTTTTGGTTCCGAGTGCGGCGTAGTTTTAGAAAAGCATTCTGCATTATCAACTTGATCGAGTAGTACCTTTCTATGTACATTACCTGATGTTTTTAATTTTTTGTTGCAGAGTTTGCATGTGGCGGAAGCATCTGAATTTCTTATAATGAAGCTCCAGACCTTGCTTTTTAATTTTGAAGGCAGCATTTTGAAAATCTGAAATATTATGTACATACATATTTAAACGTCTAACGCAATTATTTATATATATTTTATATTCACTGCACCTGTAATAAAGTTGTGATTGACAACAGATGAATTCGAAACAAAACTTATATTAAACGCTCAAAAACAACTTCTAACACACATAGCACGAAATAGACTGTCACACAAAATGAATTTTCGATTTGTTATAAAACTTATTTCGAATTAATTCATAAGCGAATTCTCAGTATTATTCAAGTGCACATTCAACCAAAGAATTCCCCGTATTTTACAACAAAACACATGACAGTTTGCTAAAGCGTTTCGAAGCAGATGTTTTCGCATTAATAACGAGAAAAAGGGCTGCAAAGATGTGGAGTAAAATTTGAAAAAAACATCGACATAAAACATGGATCCAGGCAACATCGATGTATCGATGTTTTTAGAATCACAACATCGCTGGCAAACATCGCTGTTTTTGTCAAAAAGCTTGATGTGTTTTGTGCTACATACTTGGGATTGTTTTCAAGTGTACAATTGAATACATGTGTGTGTGCGTGTTTAATGTTATCTCATCTGTAAATTTATGACTTGTGTCCCCATGCATTTTTATTATCATTAGATGTGCATTGCATGTAAATGTATTATGTGTATATGTATGTATGTTTTTATGTATATTAATATATAAATAGATATTTGTGTTTAGTAGAATTTCGGCTTTGCTGATAAATAAGCATGTTCAATGATATTTGAACAGAGGTGCTTCACATCACCTTGAGCAACGAGCCCTCGGACGGATTGGTCTCACAATGGAGGGTTTCAACGGAGCCCTCCTTGTCAGCCCACGGAATTGTAAGGTTCGCGCTAAAGGTAGAGGTCAGACAACTCCCCCGTAGATGCAATCCTCGGAGGGCAAACTGGGATACCTTCAGGGAGATGCTAAGTGAGGAATTCAGCGGGTAGGGGCAGACTGACAATAGCGTTACCAGCCCGGGAATTGAGAGCAGGTTATCTGCTCTGAACGGGTCAATCATTACCGCGTACCATGGCAGGTGCCCCCTAAAAGTGCCCACAGACAGACGCAACTTTCCCTGGTAGTCAAGGAAACATGCAGATCTCAGGAAAAAAGTACGGAGGCTATTTAATAAAGCGAAACGTAGGGGTGTTTGGGAGGAATAGAAGGGCAACCTCACTTTATATAATAAGGAGACTAGGTCTGCAAAGCAGGCAAGCTTTAGGAGATTCTGTGAAAATGTCACCTCCACATCAGAGGCGGCTCGGCTGCATAAGACACTGGCCAGAGGCAAGACTGACACAGTACTAGCAATCAAAAGAAGTGACGGGACACTTACGGCCAGCGCAGAAGACAGAGCAAAGAGTCCACCCGTGATCGAACACAGGCCATCCCGCTCGGATTGGATAATCGCTAAGCAATTATATACTGTGGATTCAGTCAAGTGGGCAATGGCCTCGTTTGAGAAATTCAAGTCTCCTGGAGTGGATGGCATCTTTCCAGCGCTTTTACAATAGGGGGAGCAGTTTCTCCTGCCATACCTGGTTCAGCTGCTGAGGGAGAGCCTCGCAATGGCGTACATCCCATTACGAAGGACGGCTTAGGTGATCTTCACACCCAAAGTAGGAAGGAAGGACTATTCACTGGCTAAATCCTTAAGGCCAATTAGTCTAACTCCTTTCCTACTAAAAACTATGAAAAAGATCGTAGATCAGGAAATAAGGTCGAATAAGGTTCTACCAATACTGCTCTGTACCAGTTCACCATTGAGATAGAGAGTTCACTGGAGAGAGGGGAAGTGATGCTTTGTGCCTTCTTGTATATCGAAGGTGCCTTTGACAAGACGTCTCACAGGAGTGTAGCCAGGGCACTGGAGAAAAGGAATGTGGCAGCACCGATGCGTATATGGATAAAGGCCGTACTGCGTACCAGAATTGCTGAAACAACAGTAGGACATACAAGGATTCGTCTAGGCACAACAAGAGGCTGCCCACAGGGGGGTGTGCTATCACCCCTGCTTTGGAGTCTTATCGTGGACGACCTGTTAGCACTGCCAACGGACAATGGGATCCGCTGCCAGGGGTATGCGGACGACATTGTAATTATAGCCAGAGGTAAATTTGAGGATACTCTCTGCGATCTAATACAAAGAGGTTTAAACCTGGCAAAGGGGTGGTGTAGTGGGGGGGAATTGAATCAACCCCTCCAAGACGACCGTAGTCCCGTTTACGAGACATAGGTCCGTACCCGGTCTCAGGAACCTCACACTTGGGGTTAGAGAGATAGAGATGACCAACAAAGTCAAATATCTTGGTCTCACGCTGGATTCTACTTTGCGGTGGAAGCATGGAAGCAGCATGTTAACCTGACCTTGGTCAAAGCGACAAGAGCATTAATGGTGTGCAACCGGCTGGCGGGAAAATCCTAGGGCTATAAGCGAAGGATCGCTAGGTGGACTACTGGGCCTCAATAGCGTCGCAGATTTCGGTAGGGCTCCAACTATCGAAGCTGCAACGACTAGCCTGTGTCTCCATGTCGGGCGCAATGCGCACTTTTCCAACGGCAACACTGGAGGTCCTGCTTTAACTCACGCCGCTTCATTTAGTAATCGGTCAAGTAGCCAAGCACACACTTCTGCAAATAACGGCAGAGGGGTGTGGCAAAGGCAAGGTAATCTCGTTGCAGAGGATGGAAGAGATAAGTGGCATTATACCATTAGCCCTCCTCCCGAAGGTCAGTATTACCAAAACAGTTAACTTCAAGAAGAAGTTTAAGGTTACCCTTCGCAGCACAGATGAGTGGACCGACTCCACTCTCGAGCTGATGCTGAGGAATAGTACGTTGAGGTGGTACACCAACGGCTCGAAAACGTCGGAGGGAATCGGTGCAGGGATCGCGGGTCCACGCACCAAGCTCTCTTTACCTATGGGAAGTTTTCCGAGCATTTCCGGGCAGAAGTATTTGTCTTAAGTCCGTGCATAGAGATAAACCTCCATCGCAACTATCGCAATCAGCGTATAACCATACTTAGCGATAGTCAAGCGGCACTAAAAGCGATCTCATCCTACGAGATCAAATTGCTACTAGTGCAGTACTGTAGAGAACGGTTGAACAGCCTAGCGGAACGGAACCAGGTGCACCTAATCTGGGTGCCTGGTCACAGAGGTTTAGCCGGTAACGATGAGCTCGCCCGCTCCGCAGCCTCCACCAATATGGAAGGACCCGAACCCTTTACCAGGGTGAGTCCGCATACCGTAAAGGAGTTGCGCAGCAAGGAAGAAGGAGTGGGCAGAGAAAAGCATTGGCAACGAGTGGATAGTATGTGACGTGCAGAGTTGCTAAATGGGGGGTACAACCCGAGCAGGTTTAAATTTGTAATAAACCTCCCTGGGATAAGCTTACGCTACTGGTCGCATTTTACACCGGGCACTGCAAGCTGAATAGGCATTTAGGCAGGCTAACTGCCGGTTCTGCGACAGGGAGCCTGAAACACCGGAACACCTGCTAATCGACTGCACAGCAGTCTGTAGACGCAGGATTAAGGCCCTGGAACCATGTTTCCGGATAGGGATCGCATCGCCTCACTAGCACCCGGCAGAATATTGGACTTTATCAGTATGATGGGGCTAAGTGAGTCCTTGTGGTTTAGGAGAGGGCACAGTAGACCCAAGGTCGCGGTGCATTCCTCATTTATCAAGCGTAATCTTAATCTTAATCTCTTTTTATGGATTGGGCAGAGCACACTTAAATTCCAATCGTTGGGCATGCTTTCATCCCACCATATTTTACAAAGAAGCTGATGCATACTCCTTATCAGTTCTTCGCCGCCGTGTTTGAATAATTCAGCCGGCATTTCATCGACCCCCGCCTCTTTGCTGTTCTTCAGACGGATAATTGCTACTGCTGCTGGTCAGTTTGTCAAGCTCTTTATACTCACGCATTTCGGCCTCTCTATTGTTTGTTGTCTGCAAATGCGTCTCGCTTTCCTCTTCATCTCTCGGTATCTCTACCATTCCGGATTCCGCCCTCATTGTGGTCGATTGTAACGTTGCGAGCTAAGCACTGCACTGTGACACGGCTCTTCTGTTATTACCAGGGGTTTCCCTTCCAAGCCTGTTGTTTCGTTTTCATTGAGGATTTTTCTACGTGACGGGACCAAAGCCCAGCGCACAACCCCGGGGAATATTATATATATTCAAAAATAATAACTTTTATTTGTATAAATAATCAAATATTATTGAATTAATAATACGTTTTTTAATTATAAATAACATATAAGATCATGTTTCAACATTTACATTAATAATTTCGTATTTAGGTATTTTATCCAATACTTTGCCGCTTTCACTTATTTTCCACTTTATATTTGGGTGTATGCTCACGTGTACTTTTTTTCTTTTAAAAGTTAAAGAGTTAAAATTTGTATTAATAATTTAAACAATAAGCAAGAGTGCAATTCAGTTATTTAATAATATTTCAAGTATTCGCTAATTTATTTATCGAAAAGCTGGCAAAACGTCTATGTAACGGATGATAATCGAATAGGGGATCATCCCGGTTGTATGAAGTGGTATGGTTGTGTTTGGTAAGTGATTTGGTATGTTGTGTGGGGTTGAGTGGTGTGATACTGTAAGTTGTGTGCGATGAATTCTGCGGTGAGAGATGTGTGCTAAGGTGGGAAATGTCACGGGGTCAGAAGTTATAACATAAACTTACTTCAAGTATCGTATTTTTCTTTAACTTGCTCTGCTAAACAACAACAAAAGTTAAACATCATACTTTAACATCCGATAAGTCTCTTGACGCAATTTTATGTGTCATATCGTGAAAGTCACTCTCTCTAAATAACATGGTACAACAAGTCGGTACAACAAATTTTTGTATAACAAAGAGATAGCTTTAAATAATTTAGTATGTTCAACGTAATCACTTTGAAAAATATTGGAAAATAATACAAATATGTCGTAAGATCGTAAAAAGAATAAAATTCCCGAACAATTTGCTTCGCTTTAGTTAATTGCGTCTCGATATGAACGTAATCTGTTTTCAGTTTAAAAACTAATATTCAAAATAAAGGAAACCCCTGATAATAACTCTAGAAATATAACACCCCTAAAAAATACTAATCGACTATTTTAAACCGTATATTAGGGCGGAAACCCCTAAGTTGGTAATACTGCACTTCAATTTGTCTTTTACGTTTGCACAGCTGAATTCTATGCGCTGTCTGAAGATTAACTGGAACTTTGTTTTACATGCAATGTTTGCCTGTGCAGTCGTATATTATGTATGCATACCTGAGCCTTTAGATATAAAATGCTAAACATTGGCAATATTGCTAGTGAATAAAAAAGTACAAAATTTTTGTAGAGCATACGCTCTTAAATAAAAATGAATTTTATTCGTATTTTAAGAATTCGACGAAATTGTAAATGTTGATGTTATAAATTATAATGTTAAGTGAATGTCGAAAACCAGGCAGCGAGTATAAAATTCCGAAAAAGGCGACAGCCGATGCGTGTGTTGTGCGTTGGTATTCTCATCGAATGTGTTGAATCTGCTCAGGGGTCATCCTTTATGTTGAGCGGGTTCATGCACAAGTGTGGTGAGTTGTGTTTTGTACGAATGTGATGTCATTGACTATGGTCGTTTCCAAGTTGTCCCCAGATGCGGTGGGTTGGTGATCATGTGGTGTATACAGTGTTTTTGTTAGGGTGCGTCATTTTATCCCGGGTAGAGTGGGGGGATGCTTAACTCATTTAAACATCCTGGGCCCCCTAGGCGAATATTTCGCCTAGTATTCTTCGTATGTATGTACATATGTTGGCGTACTGCTAGTGGAATACATGACGACCAGCGGATATTTGGAGATGGAGTTCTAATTGATATATGCATATATATGATATATGTATATGTGTAGAAAACGGCCTTTTGTTTGTTATGACCTTTAATATACGTGTAGGTGCTTGAGATAATCACCTTTATTTTGCTTGTTTATTTAATTTCCCTGGCGACTTATTATACAAGCATTTGCGATTTTTTCTTGTATCAGTTTATTGTGCGCTTTATTTATTATTTGATTTTCTGTATTACTGCCGATTTTTGCAGTTTTATTTTATTTTATTAGTTTATTAGTTTTTTTTTGTATCGGCTTATTAAGGACAGCAACTTCATGCCTGGCTCAGGTATGGCCAGAATGGGTGGCCTTTGAAAACATACCCTGTGGTTAGGGCTATTAAGTGAGAGGGATCTTGCGAGCGCACAGTGAATCGACTCTTCTTTACAATGACACAATTTTTCACAATTAATTTGAAGCTTTTTACAGCTGATTCCCATAATCACCAATATGAGGAGCGCTTATGTAGATGATTTTTTAGAAAATTTGTAATTTGACAAATAGTAGTGCGCCACCGCTTAAGTATTCGTTCAGGATTGTGCGCTTTTTTCCATTATTGGCGAAAGTCATCCTGCGGGGTCGAAAGGTTACGAACATATATTTGTGTTTTTATATGAGGTTGTCAGAGGGAATCTGACTTGGCTTTTTCTACCTTTATGTGGTGTATTGCAAAATTGTGGCTCTAGTGGTTGTCGTACGACGTACCGGCCGTTATTTGATCGAGTAGTTGTGGCTTTAAAGAAGTCTTCACAATACTGATCTTCAAAAGTTTTGTTAGTTATAGGGGGAAGTTTCCTTAACTTTTGAAATGTCCTTAATTGTGAATTAAGGTATTTGTTTTTATTATACTCAACTTGAGTTGGTATGGTGGTGACCAGTTCTGTAACTAGTCCATTTTGTGTTTCGCTGTGCAGCGTTTGAGATTTTTGTGCCTTTGAACAGCATGGTGTCTCTTGGCAATTTTTAGTATTTTGGCTTTCGGGATTTGCT
>NW_026089624.1:5563453-5694542 GCF_024586455.1 Bactrocera neohumeralis
TACGATTGCTGGTGCTGTTACTGCTACTGCTACTGCAGCGTCTTCGCCGACGCTGCGCCTTGTTGCTAGCGCTCCTTTCGCCAGCTGGGCTTTGCCACTCGTCCGTTATGCGGTTTGGATACCGCAATTTTCGCGCACCACGGACCAATTGTATGAACGCGTTTAGAATATTACAAATTTTTACTTTAAGTCGCACTTAAATCCCTTTTCTGACACCACTTGTAGGATTTGATTTTAAAAATAGCCGTTTTTTTTGTAATTCTAATATTTATTAACAATAATTATATTATTCGTATGGTATGTACTAATGCGGAATGGTCCGTGGTCGCCGGTGGTCTTGCGTGGTCGGTCCAATTGTCTGTCCTTAATTCGTCTTCGTACCTACTGTTTCGTTGTCATTCCAGTCCGTTCGCTGCTGTCACATATGTTCTTTACACAGTGTTGCATTACTGTTTAAGTCTTATTGTCCGTTTGCACAGCCCTACATGTATTATATGCATATATATATGTATGTATGTATATATATTTAGTGAAATTCGAACACATGTTCACATAATATGTTTCAGTTTAAAACTTGTATTCTACAAAATCAGGAATACTATGTTATGTAATACTACGGTTTCTTTAAAATTTTTATTTTTCCACGGTACCTAATTTTTACTAAAATACCTGAAAACCGAAGGGTAAAATATCCTGAGTTCCTGCTGCTTGTATGAACATGTTGACCCGGCATTTTCAGACATTAGATATGTTTACCTATTTGTAAATATTTCTACAACATACCTTTCAATGGATCCAACCCTTAATTTAAATATAGTTAAATATAATAATTTGTATATACAAAAAAAATTAAATTTTGCGAATTTTTGAGAGTTTCTGGTAAGTCTAGTTAAGGCATAAGCCATCAATGGTCGAAGAAGTCTATCGTTAGTGGGACGAAAATAAAGTTATGTATCGATAGTTTCGTCGATTGTTTTGCAGTTCTAGTTATTAGTCAAAACTTTGTTCTTACGAGTTGATGTTGTCGGTGCATGTGCTTATCTACCTTATAATATTTATATTTTACTACCACGCCATAGTGGTATATATTTTTCCCAGATAATTTTTTTTGACGAGTTAAAAAAAGTGTTGAAAGTCTATATCGGGTAATGTTTTGTTCAGACAAATCTGCCGAACGTGTAGGTAAATTAAAATGTAGAACGAGATTTAGTTTCAGTCGTGAAAGGTGAAAGTTCTTTATCGTTCGATATACAATTGTGTAAAGTATGAAAACAAATGAATGATAAGGGTTCCGAATACATTAGCTTTTGATGAAAATTTACAAGAGTGTAAAAATTCTAAACGGATTATAATTTTAATAATACTAAAGAAGACATTCTAGGTACTGCTTTTTGTAAGTATAATGATCAACATTTTACTTACAGTGCTTGAAACTCAACCTTGTACATGAAAATATTAAACATTTTCGCTTCAGTACTCATGTAAATATTTTATATGTTTGATTAAAAAAAAAAATCAAAAATGAGCGTGAAAAACTGGTTAGAGATTTATGCGTGAATTTTGTTCCATCGGTATGCTACAAAACAATTGAAGAAACTGAACTGTCTATTAGTAATTAATAAGTATGCACATATGCACCGCTTGTAGAAAAGTTTAATATTTACTTGGCTTTCAATTAAAACGAACAATTGGAAAAGTTATGCAACTTTTTTTACATATTGTAATGAGAGTATAATTGTGAATGTTCAAATTAGGATAACTTACAAAAATGGTGTAATGTGGAAAGTCGTTAAAATTGTATTAGGCACAACAATTTACATTAAAGTGAATTTGACCAGGTTACGATATAGAATAGCATCTGTATATGCGGGGTTTTAATTATAAAGGTAATTGAAGGAGATCATCCAAGCTAGTGCTAACTTTTAGCAGAGATAAAAAAATGCCCAACTTATTCCAGTGGGAGAGCGTCTCAAAATGAGCGTCAGTTTTTTTCTAGGGTAAAATTTAGATTAGCATCCCCGGATTTCGGGGATAAAATGGGTGTCACTGGAAAGGTGGCGTTCTCCAGATCACGAAAATATATACATTTAGTTGCCGCTGACTTATAGTTTTTAAGATATTTGCATTTAAAGATGAAAAATTAGCAACTTTTATATTGATAATTTGCTTATTGTGAATAACTTTTTCACTTATATTATGCACTTTTCACTTACTAACACTTCACTTTAACGTTTTTGTATATAAATTTCTTTAATATTTATTGCAAATAAAGCTTTATTTTAATTATTTAATTTTAGTTAAATTCACAGCATTTTCACAACAAGAATAGGGTTGCATACTAGCAAATAAATGGTATTGCCATATCTGCCTAGTTGTCAACAAAAGAAAATAAGCAAAAACATTATACCCCAAATACCTGAAAAAATTTTAATATAAAAAATATTTTGTCATAAATAAAACCAAAAACAAATTTAAGGTTGGTATGTATGCTTTATTGCTTGTAAAAGCTTTTCGAATGGGTCTTCGTGGTTTCTGCGTATAGTTTTACGCCACAGATTTTAATATAAAAAATATTTTGTCATAAATAAAACCAAAAACAAATTTAAGGTTGGTATGTATGCTTTATTGCTTGTAAAAGCTTTTCGAATGGGTCTTCGTGGTTTCTGCGTATAGTTTTACGCCACAGATATTCAATAATTAAATCTGTAAAATTTTGTTGGTTCGCGTAATTGTCCTTTAACAAGTATCGTTTTATGACACGCCACTGTGACTCAATCCTTTGAGTGTGTGTCCCGTCTGGGGCGACAAAGGGATTATCCGGATCACTATGATTGACCCTTCGGTGCTCATACCCATGATCGGAAAGGCAATTATATGCCCTCCAAAAGTCGGTACATATAATTGACCCTTCCGCCACGTGCTTCTTGATAATAGGTATGAGCACCTCAGCAGATCTTATGTTCTCGGGACACACTTCCAATCTCAAGTCCTCGCTCCCATCCTCTACCATGCCCAGTACCCAGTGACCTTCAACTCTTCTACCTGAAATATGAGAAAATAAGTTAGTACGTAAAATTGTATATATATAAGAGTTATTACCTTTATTGTATTTTCGTTTTCCAAACTTGCTTTCATCTATTTGTACTATTTTTCCGGGACCACCAATTTTCCCCCACAGCCTCTTCCTGATCTACTTGATACAACACAACGGCTTCTCGACAGTAGCTGTACCAATCGCATATGGTGGCTGTTGACAAAATAGCTATAAAGCTGTTTTTTCTGACTTCAGTCTGACACCAGTGAGAAGCGTATGCGAACATCAGATAAAAAATCTGAGGCAATGGTATCCTTGCATTGTCAAACCAAGTGCCTTTGGCCCTCGATATTGCGGCCAGCGAACGGCAACTACCTCTACGGCATCTAAAAGATCCCACCGTATTATTCCCCGATAGAGTGGGGATCATGGGTCTTTTGTGCTTGCGGCACAATTTATTGCTCAAAATTAAGCCATCTTGTTCCGCAAAGGCAATGCATTGCTCCCTAGTGCTAAATGTCTGAACAACTTTTGTTATATTCCACATCCTTCTTAATTCTGCAACGGTAAGATCACTTCTACGTACACCGCGGCTGGTGGAAGGTTCATCGAAATCTACAGAGAATACTTTATTAAAAATTTAGATATATTTGATAACATACCTGATCGTTGTGCACACATTTTTTAATTATATTTTTTTAATAAAAAACCAATTTAAATAAATGAAAATATTCAAAAATCATTAACCACACTTGCTAATTGCTTCACCAAATTTATAAGTAAAAGCGAAACAAAAAAAGAAACAATACTTAGTTTGAAAATTAACAGTACAATTGTTGCTAGAATTATTCCCGTTAAAGAAAATGAAGTGTTAAAAAAGGAGTTATACCCTTCACGGTATTACAACTTTTTATCCAAACTTTAAAAATTATTCTAGTTGATCAAATTCTGTCTAATTGTTCATCGTCGATCCAACACCGAAATGTTCAGACCGGGGTGTTCAGAGTTCCTTCGCGTAGAACTCCTTTCTCCACTGAATACCCCGGGTTATTTTTTTTGAAATGCGGCCGAAGGCCGCCAGTACAGAAAGGAGTTATACGCGAAATAACTCTGAACACCCCGGTGTTGGATCGACCAGGGTTATTTTTTTTTTGAAGCGCGGCGCTGAATTCGCGTAGAATTCCTTTCTGTACTGGCGGCCTTCGGCCGCATTTCAAAAAAAATAACCCTGGCCGATCCAACACCGGGGTGTTCAGATTTCTTTCGCGTAGAATTCCTTTTTCTACTGGCGGCCTTCGGCCGCATTTCAAAAAAAATAACTCTTATTTCAAAAAAAAACTCTTATTTCAAAAAAAATAACTCTTATTTCAAAAAAAACTCTTATTTCAAAAAAATAACTCTTATTTAAAAAAAAAACTCTTATTTAAAAAAAAATAACTCTTATTTAAAAAAAATAACTCTTATTACAAAAAAATAACTCTTCTTTCAAAAAACATAACTCTGACGGATCCAACACCGGCAACTGTTTTTCTGTTATAAGAAATTGCTAAAGATATTGCGTTTTCCATTTATGTATGTATTTGGGGTATAATGTTTTTGCTTATTTTCTTTTGTTGACAACTAGGCAGATATGGCAATACCATTTATTTGCTAGTATGCAACCCTATTCTTGTTGTGAAAATGCTGTGAATTTAACTAAAATTAAATAATTAAAATAAAGCTTTATTTGCAATAAATATTAAAGAAATTTATATACAAAAACGTTAAAGTGAAGTGTTAGTAAGTGAAAAGTGCATAATATAAGTGAAAAAGTTATTCACAATAAGCAAATTATCAATATAAAAGTTGCTAATTTTTCATCTTTAAATGCAAATATCTTAAAAACTATAAGTCAGCGGCAACTAAATGTATATATTTTCGTGATCTGGAGAACGCCACATTTCCAGTGATACCCATTTTATCCCCGAAATCCGGGGATGCTAATCTAAATCCCAGCCTTTTTCTATTTTTTGGCATTTAAAATAAAACACTCAATTCACATTTTCCTCACCATCTATGAGAAAACAAAACGATAACAATTCACAGTTAGGCTGGGATTTAGAATAACATCCCCGGATTTCGGGAATAAAATTGGTATCACTGGAAATGTGACGTTCTCGAGATCACGAAAATATATATATGTAATTGCCACTGACGGCACGATTCCGACTACTTTGGCGGAGGATAGGGGAGCTTCTCCAGAGAAGAAATATCCAAAAATAATATAAAAATAACTTTTATTTTTTAAAATAATCACGATTAAAAGTTAAAAAATTTGCGCTAATAACACATGGTATTTCTCTATGTTTCAGTAAATTTTTTGACGTTTTTCACTCTGTATATTTAAATGTACATTGAAATAAGTTCACATTTCACTTTTATTTTGGTATATTTTACCTAAATTTATTAATTTAAAAATCACTTAGCACACTCATCGTTGAAAAGGTTAGATTGTTTACAATTATGAGGAAAACAAGCCTTGCCACATCTTAAACAGCAGATATGTGGGATTTTTAACAATTTTTCATTGTTTGCTTTTTCGCGTGATTCTTTTTTCTATATTAACTATAAAAAAAATTCTTTCTACATATGTACATATATGTGTAATATGTGATTTATGTGACTGAAGTACTTTCGGGTAGTACTCCTTTCTGTGTTGGCGGCTTCGGCCGCGCTTTAAAAAATAACCCTGGTCGAGCGAATACCCAGGGTGACTGAAATACTTTCGCATAGTACTCCTTTCTGCGTTAAAATAAAAAATATATTGAGTTTCGTTATAAAGTGGTTATATTTTTTGGTTAACTTGCTGATATTAAAACAAAATTTGAGTTTTCGTTATAAAATGGTTAAATTTTGGTTATTATATCTGTCAGCGCTTTCCATTTATTTTTGATACGTTTTTTTGTATATTAGGTGACAATATATATATTATTATTATATAATATTACTATATAATATTACTTATTTGTTTATTAAATTAAATAAAGAACATGGCCCAATTCCGATCTCTTTGGCGCCGC
Organism: Bactrocera neohumeralis; assembly: GCF_024586455.1. Taxonomy (NCBI): domain Eukaryota; kingdom Metazoa; phylum Arthropoda; class Insecta; order Diptera; family Tephritidae; genus Bactrocera; species Bactrocera neohumeralis. The sequence goes on from NW_026089624.1 coordinate 5,569,547, forward strand.
GATTTGAAGGTACCGTTGGAGAGAGGAAGTCCTCCCAATTAAAAAATATACAGGGTTATGGGTACCGCAAACGCTTAGTTTACGAGATATTCGACCTTAAAGTTCAAAAATTCCCATAATTCGAACATTTCAACATGCTATTTTACCACATTAAACACACTTTACTCACATTTTTCACTTCAAATTAATTAAATTAATCTATAAACTTTTAAATAAATCCACATTTTAAACTTTTATCAGTTTTTTTGCCGAAGAAGTCTTTATTTTAAAAATTTCATTTTACACTCGTGGTGAACATTAGGGTGGGTCGATTCCGGACTTTTTTCGATTCGGGATTTCTAATAGTGCGGAAAAGTTGCTTAGTACTTCCTGATTCCAATACAACTTTTTGTTTTGAGATCGGATTGCATCTTCAACCCCAACTCCGGCCTTGAAATTTCGGAAATTCGACCAAAATCGTGAAATTGTCTACCTAGCGCCTGAAATACGCATCTCATGGCAAAATGTATAAAACAAAAGTTATTTGTCACGTCATTTGCTACCGAAATGGTATATGTGATCATGGCCGTAGGACGAAACGTTCCCGAGATACGAGCGAAAATGCGGCGCGCCACAGCGCAAGGTGAAAATCGGCTTGCGGCCACACTTCTTGACGTTGATTTCGCCGAGTGCTATCACTCACATTCAATCAACTACGCCAAAGCACACGTTCGGATAGGTCTCCACACAAATATTTTTTCATCGAGTTCCTTCACTCTTGTCGGTGATTTCGCCGAGTTCCATCACTTATATTCTCTCAACAGTACACAGAACTCATAATGTCTGTATCTAAATTTAAATTTAGACAGAAATGTCCTGTGTTTGGCATATATCCGTACAATCTCTCTGAGTCCCAGTTACCTACTTACCAGGATGTTCTTTTGTGTTATCAGTTTGAAAGATTTCGTATAGGGCGAAAAGGGGTTGAAAATACTTTCAAAAAGTCATCTATTCCGATAGTTTCACACACCAGAGTTGTACAAATGCTCACCACATACCATAAGAAATTTCTGACTCTTAAACAAATGTTTTTAAGGAACCCAATAGGTTTGAGCTCTAAAAGAGACGACTTTGTTTCTTCTGCCGGAAAATTATTTGACATCGCTGCTTGTAAATGCATTTATTTTTCTTCTTGCACTTGTCCAAAGGAAAGGAAAGTTCCTATCAATGAACAATCATTTCTCTTGGACCAGAGAACCAGAAGAATTGGTCGCATTGGAAGTGTTGATCTACCTGAAACAAAACGGATTACAAAGAAAAATGAACGTAAAGAAAAGCTTTCAAAACATCATTCAACATCAACACTTAGAATAGAATAGAAGTGATTGAGGTATGCACTGGGACCTTGGGTCTATTGTGCCCTCTCCTAACTCACAGGAACTCATCAAGCCCCAGCAGAACGATAAATTCTAATATTTTGCTGGGAGCAAGAGAGTTGATGTGATCCCTATCTGGAAATGTGGTTCCAAGGGCCTTAGACCTTCGTCTGCAGACTGCGATGCAGTCGATTAAAAGGTGCTCCGGGGTTTCAGGTTCCCTGTCGCAAAACCGGCAGTTAGCGCAAGAGGCAAGTCCTAGGTTGAACAGGTGCCTTTTCAACTTGCAGTGGCCGGTATAGAACGCGACCAAGAGCCTGAGTTTAATCCTTGGGAGATTAGTAGCTTGGCATGCCGCATACCATGCGCCCGTTGCCAATGACCCTCTCTACCCACTCTCTCTTCCTTACGGAGCTGCTCCTTTATAGTGTGTGGGCCCACCCCAATGAACGGTTCGGGCCCTACCATGTTTGTGGAGGCTGCGGAGCGGGCAAGTTCGTCAGCCAGTTCATTGCCGGCTATGCCTCTATGACCAGGTACCAAAATTAGGTGTACTTGGTTCAGTTCGGATAGGCTGTTTAGCCGTTCCCTACACTCCTTCACTAGCAGCGATTTGATCTTTCTTTTAGAGCCGTTTGGCTATCGCTGAAAATAGTTATTCCCTCGTTTCGATAGCCGCGATGGAGGTTTATCTCTATACACCGACTTATGGCTAAGACTTCCGCCTGGAAGATACTGGGAAATCTGCCCATCGGTATCGAAAGCCTTGTGCGCGGACCTGCGATACCTGCACCAATACCTTCCGACGTCTTCAAGCCGTCAGTGTACCACTTTACTGTACTATTCCTCAGCGCCAGCTCAAGAGTGGAGTCATTCCACTCGCTCTTGCTGCCGAGGGTAACCTTGAACTTCCTCGTGAAATTTATAGTTTTTGTAATCCCGTCCTTCGGGAGGAGGGCAATTGGATTGTTGCCACTTATCATTTCCATCCTCTGGGACGAGATTATTTTTCCTTTGCCGCATCCCTCTGCCGTTATATGCAAGAGTGAATGCTTGGCTACTTGACCGATCACTATGTGGAGCGGTGTGAGTTCCAGCAGGACCTCCATCGCCGCCGTTGGGCAGGGTCTCATAGCGCCCGTCATGCAGACGCATGCTAGCCGCTGAAGCTTCGATAGTTCCATCACTACCGAGGACCGTGCCGCCACAGAGGCCCAGGACACCGCCCCATATGTGATTATCGGTCGCACGATCATGGTGTACAACCACCTGACAATCCTTGGCTTGCAACCCCAGGATTTTCCTGCCAGCCGATTGCACACCATTAGTGCCTTTGTCGCCTTGACCAGGGTTTGGTTCACATGCTGCTTCCACCGCAAAGTGGAATCCAGCGTGAGACCAAGATATTTCACCTTGCTGGTCATCTCAATCTCTTTACCCCCAAGTGTGAGGTTTCTAAGCCCCGGTAGTCTTCGAGGGGTTGATACTCAGATCAACTCCCCTGCACCACTCCTTTGCCAGGTTTAGACCTCGTTGCACTAGGTCACAGAGAGTGTCCTCGAACTTGCCTCTCGCTATAATCACTATATCGTCCGCATATCCTTGGCAGCGGATGCCGTTGTCGGTTAGCAGTGCTAAGAAATCGTCTACAACAAGGCTCCATAGCAGGGGCGAAAGTACACCACCCTGCGGACAGCCCCTTGTTGTGCCGAGACGAATCCTAGTGCCCCCTGCTGTGGTCTCAGCAACCCTGGTGCACAGTACCACCTCTATCTATCTGCGCACCGGTGCGGCCACATTCCTACCCTCCAGAGCCATGGCTACACTTCTATGAGACGTGTTGTCAAAAGCTCCCTCTATATCCAAAAAGGCGCATAGCATAACTTCCCCTTTCTCCAGTGAACTCTCTATCTCGGAGGTCAACTGGTACAGAGCCGTGTTTGTCGATCTACCAGCTCTGTATGCATGCTGAGCCGCATGCAGGGGTGCAGTCTTCAGCTCCTTCGACCTTAAATGATGGTCTATTATCTTCTCCATAGTTTTCAGTAGGAAGGAGGTTAGGCTAATTGGCCTAAAAGATTTAGCCAAAGGGTAGTCCTTCCTACCTACTTTCGGTATGAAGATTACCTCAGCTGTCCTCCATAATTCAGGGATGTAGGCCAGGGCTAGGCTCTCCCTCAGCAACCTAATCAGGTGTGGCGTCAGGATCTGCTCACCCTGCTGTAGAAGCGCTGGGAAGATGCCGTCCACTCCCGGAGACTTGAACTTTTCGAACGAGGCCATTGCCCACCTGATCGAGTCCGCAGTAAACAATTGTTTAGCAATTGCCCAATCAGTGCGGGATGGCCTGTGTACAGTTGCAGGCTGACCCCGGTAAACCGGAATGGTCTTCGGGAAGTGAGCACGCAAGAGCTCTATAGCTCTGTCCTCCGCGCTGGTCGTGAACGTCCCATCATTCCTTTTGATGGCTAGCACTGTGTCCGTCTTCCCTTTAGCCAAGGCTTTGTGCAGCCTGGCAGCTTCAGGTGTGGAGGAGACGTTTTCACAGAATCTCCTAAAGCTAGCCTGTTTAGCAGACCTGATCTCTTTGTTGTACAGTGTCAGGTTGCTCCTATACTCCTCCCAGACCCCTGTACGTTTAGCCTTATTAAAAAGGCTTCGTACCTTCTTCCTTAGGTCTGCGAGTTTCCTTGTCCACCAGGAGCAATTGCGCTTGTCTGTGGGTACTCCTAAGGGGCAGCTGTCATTATACGCGTTAATGATGGACCCGTTGAGCACGGTCAATCTGCTCTCCATTTCCAGGCCCGTGGCGCTGCTGTCAGTCTGCCCCATCCTCTTTAATCCCTCATCTAGCCTCTCCCTGAAGGCACTCCAATTGGTCCTTCGAGGGTTGCGTCTAGGAGGGAATAGCTTGACCCCTGCCCTCAGTGCAAACCTTACAATTCTATGGTCCGACAGGGAGGGTTCCGATGAGACCCTCCACTGCGAGACCAATCCGGTTGCAGGTTCATTACTGAGGGTGATGTCCAACACTTCCCTCCTGCTTATAGTTATGAATGTGGGTTCACACCCTACATTTTCTATCGCTAAATTGCTGCCTACTACAAATTCTAATAGAGACTCACCTCTCACGTTACAGTCAGTGCTGGTGAACGTTCGCATCGCAACCGATGATAAGGGGGAGCTTGTGCAGCCTGCAGTGCTCTACCAGCCTTTCCACCGCCTCCGGGGGTGCCGTTGCTGTCTCTCCCGGAAAGTATGCTGAGGCCAGGACGAAATCTTTGCCCTCGGTATCCCTGGCCTGCACCGCCACCAAATCCTGCGTCAGAAACTCTGAAATGCAAAAGAAATCAATATTGCTTCTGACAACTATACACGTCCTAGGCCTCTCGCTACAGAGGTCCCAGATTACCTTATTTGCCTCCGTCTTGAGGCCCTATACCTCTTCCCTATAGACCCAAGGCTCTTGGATCAGCAGTGTGCCCAATTTCTCCGCAGTGAACCTGCTTGTTATGACAGCTAAGGCTGCCGTCGCGTGATGCAGGTTCACTTGTGCAATTTCCATGGTGTCGGCCATCATAGAATGGGCTCGAGGAAGGAGAGATCCTCTACCCCGCCGTCAGCCGCACTGCTGTCCATTGGGCCTCTTAGTCCGTCTAGGAGCTCCTGCGTTGAGGGTAGCTCCGAGCTCCGGCCATCTTCGGGGACGTCAGTTGTCGTTGCTGGCACTGCCTGTCCGGACTTGCTCCCGCAGGGCTGCTCCTACAACTCGTCCACCTCAACCTCGTTTCCTCCGGGGAGGACTCCGGCACTGCCTGGTTATCGACGCCCTTGTCATGTGTAGTCGCAGGCGTTTTGGCTACCTTGCTCCCAGTGTCAGCAGGCTTGTAGGGCCGCATGACGACCGTGCTGTACCTGTAGAACAGGCGGAAGCTCGCGGCCCGGACATACTTGTACGACTCGTCGTTTATGTAGAGGTATAACCTCCATCCTTCTATGTCACCTAGCTTCTCCTTCTTGCTGCCGGCAACACACCAGGACGAGATACTGAGCCCCCGGTTCTGGTTCCTCACCAGGCTCAGGGCGTTCTCATAGGTCCTGTCCCCGCACCGAGGGAGGAACATAGTCATGCTGTGCATGATTGGCACATCCTCCACCCTCTTCGCGCAGAGAACAGGGCCCGTCCAGCCTCCCAGCTTTGGAACGTGTTCCCTCAGCCAGTCGGCGGACGACTCGTCCAGGCAGTCTACCTGCATCATACCTCCCCTGAAGTCGATGCCCAGGAAGGACGCCGTGTAGTCTTCACCCTTGGACACCTCGTCCAAGAGCTCGTCAGAGCCGAGCTGACCGGGCCACGGTTGCTTTTACCGCTGCCTTGCGCGCGAGCTAGCACGTTAATGTCTTTCCCCTTTGCCGGAGATAAGTTGTTTCCTTGGCTCTTGCTCCTGGCTAGAGCCTCCGCTGCCTACGGGGTTTTCCCATCTCGAAGGTGCCATAGGTACCACTTCATGGTGGAACCACTCAACCCTTTCCTGTGAGGATCATAGCACCCGCCGGGTTGGCCAGCTTCTGGGAGGGGGCGTTGCCCACCTCTTCTGCGCCTTCTCCTCCTTCTTCTACTTGCGCCGTCAGGCTCTGCCTGATGCGACTCGCTCGAGGCCGACCCACTGCACCTACCGGCGGGGGTCTTGGCTACGTCCGTTGCTGCTACAGCGGCAGCAGGCGTTACCACCAGTTGAGCTCAGCTGCAAGAGGGCACGTCGCCTTCATCCTCCCTGGCGTGCTCCTCAAACAGCGAACGCTCCTCTGGCGTAAGAGCATCGAGGAAGCTAAACTTCGGCTAAGCCCCTCGACCTCCCTTACCTACCGCTGCTCCGATCTCCTTCTCCTTATCCACTACCGTTGTCCTTAGTCGTTGCCCTTGTCCGTCATCAAAGCCAGTTTTTGGGTTTGTTATTTTGTTGTTGTTTTCCATCTAATTCTTGCGACCCTTGGCTCAACAGGGTGAGCTGTCGGGTCTATGTTCTGTATGGGGAATGAAAGGTCCGCCACGCCAGAGACCCTTGGCGCGGTAAGGCCACCGTTACTTCCCAATTCGGCCCGGTGTTGGGAAGGCTCCGTTATAATACAGCCACATTAGCCTCCTGGCTGCAAAGTTCCAATGGGCACGGGAGTCGCATAACACCCTGGATTAGGAGGTGGTAGTTCTTGGTCGGCGTACGCATGCGGCATCCAACATCCCGCGTGGTCCGTGCTTACTAGCACCAACCACACTGGATTGGGGGGCGCCGAGTATGCCTTGCGCCTAAGCGTGTGCCTTGCGCCTAAGGTGCCTACCATTCGCAGAGCACAATCACACTTACCAGAAAAGTATCAGCTAGAACACGTGACCATTCAGTTCAGCCAGACTCTTATACAGACGACAACAATGTAGGTGCGTCGCACATGGATTCTTCCAAAAACGATGCTGATGATGAATTTTCTCTTCCATTCTCTAAAACCAAACAAAACACACTAGTATTAGAACACACTGCTTTAGCTGCCCAAAGGTTTGGAGTAAGTGATAGAGCAACGGCCTTGATTGTTTCATCTGCTTTTCTGGATGCCAAAAAAGCAGGTTTGATAACAAAGGATCAGGCTAGCTTTGTCACTGACAAATGCAAGATTAGTCGGGCAAAAAAAAGTTTTGGAGTTAAGCTCCAAAACACCGAAAGTATTGACTCTGTATATGGACTGTATTTTGACTGCCGCAAAGACAATACACTTACACAAGTCAGCGAAGGTGAAAAGTACTACCGCGACACTGTCAAAGAGGAACATATTTCTCTTATAGCGGAACCTGGTTGTCATTACTTTGGCCACGTCACCTCCTCTTCCGGGTCAACTGAGGATGAGACGCAAGCTATATGGCAAGAAGTTGTCGGTGCTGATGGCGCCAACACGAACACAGGTTGGAAATGTGGAATCATTCGGAAACTAGAAGAAAGAATAGGTAGGCCATTACAGTGGGTTGTTTGTATTCTACATTTCAACGAACTTCCATTTCGTGCTCTTTTCGAACACATAGATGGTGTCTCAAAGAATCCAAATACATTCTCTGGCGACATAGGTAAACTGCTCCCTGATTGTGAGAAGTTGCCTGTTGTCAAATTTGAAAGTTTTCCATCCTGCCAATTACCTTCTGAGGTTATTAATCCGACCCAACTTAGCACAGACCAAGCTTATCTCTATAAAATATCAGAAGCTGTTATTGGGAGGAACCCGATGAGCAGCCACCTCCACGCGGTGGGTTCTGGGTGACCAATACAGGTTAGCTGAAAGCTGCAACAATTTTTACCTTGCGCTGTGGCGCGCCGCCTTTTCGCTCGTATCTCGGGAACGGTTCGCCCTACGGCCATGATCACATATACCATTTCGGTAGCAAATGACGTGACAAATACCTTTGTTTTATACATTTTGCCATGAGATGCGTATTTAAGGCGCTAGGTAGACAATTTCACGATTTTAGGCGAATTTCCGAAATTTCAAGGCCATAGTTGGGGTTGAAGATGCAATCCGATCTCAAAACAAAAAGTTGAATTGGAATCAGGAAGTACTAAGGCAACTTTTCCGCACTATTAGAAATCCCGCAGCGAAAAAAGTCCGGAAACGACCCACCCTAGTGAACATCATGTGTGTGCTAAAAATTACAACGAAGTGGAGCGCTGCCATGTGATAATAAGGAAATTCGCTGAAATTCCTTTTTTCCCAAAAATTCCTCCATCCATTCATATGGATATGTTCATTATTTAATTTAATAAACAAATAATTAATATTATATAATAATATATATGTATGTATATATAGTAATATTATATAATAATAATATACATATATATTGTCACCTAATATACAAAAAAACGTATCAAAAATAAATGGAAAGCGCTGACAGAAATAATAACCAAAATTTAACCATTTTATAACGAAAACTGAAATTTTGTTTTAATATAATACTAACGAAACTCAATATATTTTTTTATTTTAACGCAGAAAGGAGTTCTATGCGAAAGAACTTCAGTTACCCCGGGTATTCGCTCGACCATTATTTTTTTAAAGCGCGGCCGAAGGCCGCCAACGCAGAAAGGAGTACTATGCGAAAGTACTTCAGTCACCCAGGGTATTCGCTCGACCAGGGTTATTTTTTAAAGCGCGGCCGAAGCCGCCAACGCAGAAAGGAGTACTACCCGAAAGTACTTCAGTCACATAAATCACATATTACACATATACATATGTAGAAAGAATTTTTTTTATAGTTAATATAGAAAAAAGAATCACGCGAAAAAGCAAACAATGAAAAATTGTTAAAAATCCCACATATTTGCTGTTTAAGATGTGGCAAGGCTTGGTTTCTTCGTAATTGTAAACAATCTAACCTTTTCAACGATGAGTGTGCTAAGTGATTTTTATACCCTGAACAGGGTATATTAAGTTTGTCGCGAAGTTTGTAACATCCAGAAGGAAGCGTCGGATACCCTATAAAGTATATACAGTGGACCAATACAGTTTACATACACCCTTTATTCTTAACTAAAACATGTTCGCACATACATTTTCTAGTCTCATTCGACTGATTTTTTTTGCTAAATAGATAAATAAACATTCGTGCATTGTGATGCATTATCTTAATCCCGTTAAATTTACCCCTATGCTTGGCATTGTCGCTGCGAAAGAGAAAAACCCCAAAAAACGCATCAAGAAAGTTTACATACACACAGTACAGCCTAATTTGTTAATATTCACTGAACGTGTTTATATTCACTGAAATAATGCACCATAATTGTTGATTGTAAACAATTATAATATTGAAATGGTAAGTTTAATATGCGTTTTATTGTCATTTTCTTAAAAGTGTGACTTAGTTGGTTGCAATGGGTCGTGGTAAAGAAATACATTTAGAAGTGCGAAAATTAATAATAAAATTATATTTAGAAAATAAATCTTTACGTGAAATTGGTAAAGTGGTTGGAAAATCCCATTCAAGTGTGCAAACTATTATCAAGTCGTATATTAATACTGGGAATTTGCATTCAAAGCCACGACCGGGTAGACCAAAAATTTTAACGCCCCGTGAAGAACGCAATATCGTTACAGCCGTTAGTACAAATCCAAGAATTTCCGCAGTGAAATTAACTCAAGACATATACGATAGTACACGAAAAAAAATAAATCCCCAAACTGTAAGGAATGTGTTGTATAGTGCTGGTTATCATGGACGAGTGGCACGCCGTAAGCCATACATAAGCAAGGTTAATAAGGAAAAGAGGTTTGCGTTCGCTATAGAACATGTAAACAAACCGAATTCGTTTTGGGAAAATATTATATTCAGCGACGAATCAAAATTTAATATATTTGGTTCGGATGGGGCACAAAAAGTGTGGAGAAAGGTCAATGAGGAGTTTCAAGAAAAAAATTTATTGGCAACAGTAAAGCACGGTGGGGGTATTGTAATGGTTTGGGGGTGTATGGCTGCATCTGGAGTTGGACAATTGGAATTTATTACTGAAAAAATGGATAAGTACATGTATTTGGACATTTTAAAAAATAATTTACGTCCAAGTGTGCTTAAATTGGGTCTTGATAGCAACCACTACTACTTTCAACAGGATAACGACCCAAAACACACGTCTTATCTAGTACGTGAATGGTTGCTATACAATTGCAAACAACTCCATACGCGCCCCCAATCACCAGACATTAACCCTATTGAACATATCTGGGACTTATTAGAAAAGCGTATACGAAAACATAGAATTTCATCCAAAGAGTCCCTAAAAGCTGCCTTATCGACTGAGTGGGCCAAAATCACCGAAAATGATACCAGAAATTTAGTAAAAAGTATGCCACGACGTCTACAGGCAGTTATTACAGCAAAAGGAGGGCCAACAAAATACTAAATATGTCTCAAACTTTTGTATTCAGTGTTAGTTTAAATAATGTACGTAAACTTTATTGATACGAATTAAGCTCATTTTAAGTTTTTGTACCTGTATTTTTTTCATTTGTGTAAAAATAAAAATTTTGATAAGCCAATATACATGCTAAATATACATATTTTGAAATATGTAAACGACAATAAACATTAATTTTAAAACCAAAAAATGTGTTGTAATTTAATAAAACTAGGTGTATGTAAATTTTATTGGTCCACTGTATATAAATGATCAGTATGTCGAGCTGAGTCGATTTAGCCTTGTCCGTCTGTCTGTCTGTCCGTCCATCTGTCTGTATATATACGAACTAGTCCCTCAGTTTTTAAGATATCCTTTTGAAATTTTGCAAACGTCATTTTCTCTTCAAGAAGCTGCTCATTTGTCGGAACGGCCGATATCGGACCACTATAACATATAGCTGCCATATAAACTGAACGATCGGAATGAAGTTCTTGTATGGAAAACTTTCACATTTGCCAATCTATCTTCACCAAATTTGGTATAGATTATTTTCTAAGGCAACAACTTAATCTCCGAAGAAATTGTTCAGATCGGTTAACTATAGCATATAGCTATCATACAAACTGAACGATCGGAATCAACTGCTGGTATGGAAAACTTTTGCATTTGACAAGATATATTTACGAAATTTGGTATAAATTATTTTCTAAGGCACCAATGTAATCTATGAAGGGTATATTAGCTTCGGTGCAGCCGAAGTTAACGTTGTTTCTTGTTAAATTAATAAATTTAGGTAAAATATACCAAAATAAAATTGAAATGTAAACTTATTTCAATGTTTATTTAAATATACAGAGTGAAAAACGTGAAAAAATTTAGTGAAACATAGAGAAATACCATGTGTTATTAGTGCAAATTTTTGAACATTTAATCGTGATTATTTTAAAAAATAAAGGTTATTTGTATATTATTTTTGGATATTTCTTCTCTGGAGAAGCTCCCCTATCCGCACATACCCCATTTTCACGGAAATTCGGTTTTTTTACCCCTCCGCCAAAGTAATCGGAATCGTGCCAAGTGTTAGTAAGTGAAAAGTGCATAATATAGGTGAAAAAGTTAAAGTTATACAAATTATCAATGTAAAAGCTGTAAATTTTTCAACTTTAAATGCAAATGTCTTTAAAACTATAAGTCAATTATATATATATATTTTCGTGATCTGGAGAATGTCACCTTTCCAGTGATACCCATTTTATCCCCGAAATCCGGGGATGCTATTCTAAATTTTACCCCACAATTATATAGTATAAAAAAAATTTACAAAAACATTATCACTCCATATCACAGAACAATTAATCGGTAAATTTTAGAATAACATCCCCGGATTTCGGTGTTAAAATGGGTATGTACGGATAGAGGAGGTCCTCCAGATTAAAAAAATATATACCCCGCTGACTTAAGGTTTTTGAGATATTTGCATTCAAAGTTCAAAAATTCAACTATTTAAAATGCGTGTTTCTCCCGTTTAAAATGAATTTTATAGTTATATTTTTAACTTTTATATCCACTACCATTTCACTAATACGTTTCTAACCATTTATTTTATATTAAATAATGCACAATAACAAAAGGGTTGCATTATAACTAGTAATCAGTGCTACCTTACGTTGATATTTTACAGAAGAACCAAAAGAAATAAAGAAAGCAAATAATACCCCAATGACAGGAAATATATGTATAACACATTAGTTTTCCGCATATAATTCCTTTCTGGGGGAAACTTTAGTATACCATCTCACGATTTCAGAGTTAAATGTGGTATGGTTGGATAGGGCTGATGCTCCAGATTAAGAAAATAGTTTTCGAGATATTTGCATTTAAAGTTGAAAATTTTGTAAATTTTATCTTGCAATTTCTCGATTGCTAGTAATTATTTATTTCATATTATGCACTTTTTATGCACTTACACTTCACTACATTGTTTCTACATATTTATTTTTCAGTAATTATTTAGTTATTTGCTTAAAATAAGCATATTAACCAAATACCATTTGAAATAAATTTTCCATTGCAATAAAAAAAGTTTAAGGCTTATAAGTATGTTTACATGCATCTAAAAAATTAACAAAAGGATCATAATGATTATTTCAAATATTTTTCCTCCAAATATACTCAAAAATTAAATTAGAAAAATTTTCGCAATTGTTGATTGATTTATTGAAGATGAGGAATGCACCGCGACCTTTGGTCTATGGTGCTCTCTCCTAACTCACATAGACTCACCTAGCCCCAGGGCATTGATGAAGTTCAATAGACTTCCGGGCGCTAATGAGGCTATGCGATCCCTATCCGGAAACATTGATCCAAGGGCCTTAGTCCTGCGTCTACAGACTGCTGTGCAGTCGATCAGCAGGTGCTCCGGGGTTTCAGGCTCCAAGTCGCAGAACCGGCAGTTAACGCAAGAGGATAGGCCCATGTTGTACAGATGCCTATTCAACTTGCAGTGGCCGGTATACCATGCGACCAGTAGCCTGAGTTTGTTCCTGGGGAGGTTTATTACAACTTTCAACCTACTCAATTTGTATCCTCCCAATAGCAACTTGGCATGTCTCATACCGCGTGTTTGCTGCCAATGCTCTTCCCTGCCAACTCCTTCCTTGCGGAGTAGCTCCTTTATGGTCCAGGTCCCACCATCTTGGTGAAGGCTGCGGAGTGGGCTAGCTCGTCCGCCAGTTCATTACCGGCTATACCTCTGTGACCAGGCACACAAATTAGGTGTACCTGGTTACGTTCTGCAAGGCTGTTCAGCTTTTCCCTGCACTCCTGCACTTATAGCGATTTGATTTCGTACGAGGAGATCGCTTTTAGCTGAAAATGGCTATTCTCTTATTGCGATAGTTGCGATGGAGGTTTATTTCTATACACCGACTTATGGCAAAAACTTCTGCCTGGAAAATGCTTGGGAACTCTCCCATGGGTATGGAGAGCTTAGTGCGTGGCCCGCGATCCCTGCACCGATTCCCTCCGACATTTTCGAGCCATCAGTGTACCACCTCAGCGTGATATTCCTCAACATCAGCTCGAGATTGGAGTCATTCTACTCGTCTTTGCTGCCGAGGGTGACCTTAAACTTCTTCTTGAAGTTAACAATTGTTATAATTGTCTTTAATAAAAAACCGTTTAATTACGCGCCACTGGGACTCGATGCGTTGAGTGTGGGTTCCGTCCTCTGCGACGAACGGATTATCGGGGTCGCTGTGATTAACCCGTCGGTGCTCATAGGTAGGTAGGTAGGAGTGCAGCCCTATCGGGCTCAATTAGCACTTGATGTGCCATTTTGATACACTATTCGTAGAACCTCCTGTATCTGCTAATACGTTTCACCTTCTCTCTCAAACCACTTTGAGGTTTGGATGCAACTACTTATGTCCGATATCCTTTTGGTGGAAATCCATTCAAGGTTTGGTGCTTGGTGGATTCCGAGTGTTTTGTGTCGGATCTGTGATAGAGCTGGGCATTCGCAGAGAAATTGGAAGATTGTTTCCTTGTTCCCTGCTACTCCGCAGCCACGGCAGATGTCGTTGTAGGGCATACCCATTTTGGACGCATGTTCCCCAAATGGCCAGTGCCCTGTTGTGGTAGCTGTTATTCTGTAAATACTTTTTCTTGACCTATTTAATAAGTCGTTGGTTCTTTTCCTGTCATATGTTGGCCATAATTGTTTAGTTATGACGCATTTTGTAATGTCTTTCCACCTGTTGTTTGCAATTTGTTGAAATTGTTTATTGATCTCTCCTTTGATCGATCCTAGCGGGCTTGGTATTAGCTCCGCCTCGGATTCATTGAGGAAAGCTCCTGCCTTTGCCAACTCGTCTGCTTTTTCGTTACCGAAAATGTTCCTGTGGCCGGGAATCCAGATCAAGTTTAGTTGGATCTTGCCTTTTATTGAGCTTAGTGCTCTCTTGCAGTTGTGAACTATACTGGAATTTGTCATGGGTGAAGACAATGCCAGGAGGGCCGCCTGGCTATCCGTAAATATAGTTGCTTTATGTATATTCCAGTGGTTTTCTAATAGAACTTCGCAGGCTTTTTCTATGCCTAGTACTTCTGCTTGGAAGATGCTAGCCGAGTTCTGTAGACGTATAGAGAGAGATATGCATAGATCAGCGGAGAATACCCCCGTGCCTACTCCGCAGTCCATTTTGGACCCGTCGGTATAGACTGAGGTGGTATCTTCTTCTACTATTGAACCTCTTCTCCATTCTCGTCTAGATGGTATCCTCACCTGGAAGTGTCTATTGAAATCCAGCTTTGGGAGAATGTAGTCTGATTTATTAATGGTGAGCTTGTTTAGAATTACACTATGTCCGTGGTTCTGCTGATTCCAACCTCCCAATTCTTTTATTCTTATCGCCGCAATAGCTGCTGTTTTGTGAATAAAAATGTCCATTGGTAGTTGATGCAGGATCACATTGAGCGCATCAGTCGGACATGACCTGATTGCACCCGTAACACCCGCACATGATACTCTTTGCATTCCATTTTTTTCTAATGTTGTATTGTTTGTTTAGCGCTGGCCACCATACCAGAGCTCCATATGTAAGTATAGGTCTTATGACAGCCGCATACATCCACCTGATTATACTTGGTTTGAGGCCTCAATTCTGGTTGACGATTTTCTTACAAGTATAGTAGACCATGTATGCGTTGTTTATTCTTTTTCTATATTTATTTTCCAGGACAGTTTGGTGTCAATCTCCACCCCCAAGTACTTAGATGTGGGGGATAGAGTGAGTGTTGTACCGTTTAGTACAGGAAGTGGAAACTGAGGTATTTTGGTTCTGCTTGTGAATAGCATCAGTTCTGTTTTGTTCGGGTTAACTCCTAGACCATTGTTTTTAGCCCATAGGTTTAACCTACGAAGTGCTCTTTCCATAATCTCGCTGACTGTTGAAGGAAACATACCTGATACCAACAACACTATATCGTCTGCATACGCTACTGCTTTCACTCTTTTACCGTTTAGTTGGAGTAGTATTTCGTTCAGCGCTGCAACCCATAGAAGCGAAGACAGGACCCCCAACACAACCCCAATGGTGTATTCTTTGTAGTGCAGTGGTTTTTAAATTACACTTATCATCTCGTGAAGGGCAGTTTCGGTTGATCGGCCCTTTATGTACACATGTTGGGACTTGGATAACTTCTCCGCCGTTATTGTTCTTACGTGTAGATCTATTAGCCTTTCTAGTACCTTCAGCATAAAGGAGGTAAGGCTTATGGGTCTAAAATCCTTGGCATTCTTGTGTGTTCTTCTGCCTGGTGTTGGAAGGAACACAACTTTACTCCTTTTCCAACTTCTTGGGATGTAAGATAGTTGAATGCTAGCTTTGTATATACTTTTAAGCCTTAGAACCATTGGTTCTACCAGTTTTTGCAGCATTATGGGCACAATCCCGTCAGGACCTGCCGCTTTAAATGGTGCAAAGCTATTTATGGCATATTTGATTTTTCTTTTGTCTACTATTTGAATTCGATAGTTAGCTGCGTTCAGCGGTGGTTCTGGTTGAACCCTCGTTGAAGGTGTTTGCTGACTCCCGGGGAAGTGCGTTGTGATTAGTACTTCCAGAGACTCTTTTGCCGAGGAGGTCCAATCACTTCCCTCCGCCCTAATGTAGGAAGTATTAATATGATCTTTGGACAGCATTTTACTCAGCCTAGCAACTTCTCTGCAACTTTCTATGGATGTGCCGAAAGATCACCATGAGTCGTTTTTAGCTTGCCTGACTGCTTTTTTGTATTCTTTCATAATATCTTTATATGGCTGTCAGATTTTGGTTCTAAAACTCTCTATGAAAGCTTTCCTTAGGTGTGTTCTCAAAGTCTTGAGTTCACTGTTCCACCAAGGAAGAGACTTTCTCTTTTTCAGAACTGTTAGCGATGTGGATTTATTGAAAGTTGTGGTTAAGATTTTTTCCAACTTCTCTACTTCTGAATCTAGTTCCTGAGGATTCCTTATACTCTTATTGCCTCCCTTTTCAAGGCATTTTGTTGCCATATTGATAAATTTTCCCCATGCCGTTCTTCTTGGGTTCCGGTATGTGAGAGACGCACTGTACTTCTCGCGTATGCTGAAGAGTATCCAGGAGTGATCCGACATGGAAGGCTCATCGGATACCCTCCAGTTATCCACAACGAGACTGTCTGTGTCTGTTGATAGCGTGAGGTCAAGCACTTCCTCCCACCCCGGAAACCTATCCGAGATTGGGAAAATAAAAGTTGGCTTATCGCCCTTGTTGCAAATACTTAGATTACTATTCAAAATATACTGCAAGAGTTACTCACCTCTGGTGTTTATACTGGAGCTACCCCATACGGTGTGTCTTGCGTTTGCATCGCACCCTATTAGGACATCATCCTTCCTGTTCTTCTCTACTAGGCTGGTGAGCGGGGCCGGTGGTATGTCTTCGTTATGGGCCAAGTAGGCCGAGACCAAGAAGAAGGGCTTTTCCTTCTGTTCCACCTTTACCACTGTGATATCTGCTGTGCTGTAATTAGGACAAAGAAATGCATTTGTACTTTTATTGAAAAGAATGCATGCCCTAGGTTTACCTCTGTTCCGTCTGTAAAACAGGTTATAGTTGCTGCTGTTTAGCCCTTTAATGGTATCTTCATTGACCCAGGGCTCCTGTACTAGACTGATGTCGATGCCCCCCTGGTTCACGAGGGTTGTCAGATTCGCTGTAGTACTCTTCGAGTGCTGTAGGTTTATCTGTACGCATCTTAAGTTATTAGGCATCTCGGGTTTCTTCGATGCCCACATTCCTTAGCAACTGGCTGACGTCGTCGACCTCTTCCGTGTCGTCTTCGTCAGCCGCTTTGTCGCCTTGGAAGATTTTTAGTCTGACCTTGCGGATTCCGAAGCTGATTTTGTAGTCAGTCTTCTTCAGAGCCTCAATAGACTCATCACAAATGGCCACTAGTATTGGCTTGCTTGCTTTATTCGGTTTTTCCTCCTTGATTAGCTGCAACTCATCTATACCAGGTACAGATTTGTTCTGCAGCTTAATGCACATCAGGAGTTTTTCACCTGGCTCCTCTAGAGGGGGTAGCCAAATGCGAATACCTATCCCTGGCGGGTATAAGCCTTAATTGGAGGCCTACAAAGGCGTTGCTAATTTTAGCAACACTATCCGTCAGGAAATCTAGCGAGGCCTGGTCCGCGCACTTGATGACCCTGTAGCCCCTGAGGGCCTCAGAGGAGTCAAACTCCGGTGAGGACCCGCAGGATTGTCGAGTACATAGCTTAGCACCATACTCGACAATCTGACGTCGATCTCTCCTGTATGGTGCTCGGAGAGGAGGAATTTCCATCTATGATGGCCACCTGCAGTCTATCCCTGGCTACATCGCAGAAATGCCTTGCCGTTGTTGTGCCGCTGTGTTCACCTTCACTTCGTCTCGGTTTTTTGGGCTGAGTTCCGTTTCTGTGATGGAGCGATTTCTTTTCTGAAAAGTGCTCTCTTCTTGAGGTAGTGATTGCTTCCTTTTCAGGTAGCTTTCATATTCCTCTACGATAGATTTGAGTCGCTTTGTTTCAGCCTCATCAACTGGGGTACCGGCTGCCTGGTCTTTGGCTATCTTCCCTAGTATGAAGACTGCCCTCTGGTACCGGTTTTTCCTCAGCTGATTCTGAGATTTCTTGCGCTTCTTTTTGCTCTCTCCTTTAGCCGCCAGTGCACTTTGGTTGGTGCTCATGGCAGCCTTAGAGGTGGACGCTTCCTCCCTTATATCTGAGGTTTTCACTGCTGTATCTACCGGTATACTGTGGTTGGTATGACCGGTAGTACTCTTACTCGTCTCCTGGCTAGAGGCAAGTGGTTCGTCTTCTTTGGATTCCGTAATAGGATTCCTATAGTTCATGTCCTTAGTCGTCGCTGTTGTCGTCAATTTGGTTGTTTTAGTTGATGTTGTTGTTGTTGTTGTTGTGTTATTGTTTTCGTTCATATTTTGGTCCCATGAGTACCCCGGAAAGGGTTGGTCACTCGTCCGCAGAGCCGGTATGCGGAGAGAAGGCTTTTGTACCTCCGACCTCGCCCGGGCATCGGAGGGGACCGCATACTTCCACAATAGGAGATGGGCGTAAAACCTAGGCTTTATTCATCCATATCACTATTGTGGGAATTATGAAGTGTCCCACTTAGTTCGTAAGAATAGAGTGCGTTTCCTTTGGGATGCACACTTTACTCTTACTTAAGCCCCTTCGCCACGACAAGGCGACCAACTTCAAAGGAGGGGGCAGAGCATACTTAAATTAAAATCGTCGATGGTGAGGCATGCTCCTCATAAGTTCTACGCCGCCGTATTTGATTACCTCGGACGGTAATCTATATTTTTGATTACAGCAAAATCAATTAAATGTATTTTTTTACGATCACTAGGCCAATATGTCGGCTTACCAGGATATATTATTTCAAGGTTATTGAGCCTATTTATAATAGTGTGATACAGTTGTTGTCCTTTCGGATTAATTAGTCGTGAGTCCCAATTCGTGTGTTTTGCATTGTAATCTCCAACCGCTAGAAATCTATGGCTTCTTCTTCTTAATTGGCGTAGACACCGCTTACGCGATTATAGCCGAGTTAACAACAGCGCGCCAGTCGTTTCTTCTTTTCGCTCCGTGGCGCCAATTGGATATTTCAAGCGAAGCCAGGTCCTTCTCCACTTGGTCCTTCCAACGGAGTGGAGGTCTTCCTCTTCCTCTGCTTCCGCCGGCGGGTACTGCGTCGAATACTTTCAGAGCTGGAGTGTTTTCATCCATCCGGGCAACATGACCTAGCCAGCGTAGCCGCTGTCTTTTAATTCGCTGAACTATTTCGATGTCGTCATATATCTCGTACAGCTCATCGTTCCATCGAATGCGATATTTGCCGTGATCAATGCGCAAAGGACCATAAATCTTTCGCAGAATTTTTCTCTCGAAAACTCGTAACGTCGACTCATCGGTTGCTGTCATCGCCCAAGCCTCTGCACCATATAGCAGGACGGGAATTATGAGTGACTTATAGAGTTTACTTTTTGTTCGTCGAGAGAGGACTTTACTTTTCAATTGCCTACTCAGTCCGAAGTAGCACCTGTTGGCAAGAGCAATCCTGCGTTGGATTTCCAGGCTGACATTATTGGTGGTGTTAATGCTGGTTCCTAAATAGACGAAATTATCTACAACGACGAGTGCGACGACTGTTAGTTTGATGACAGGAGATATTTCGTTTTGCCCTCGTTCACTACCAGACCCATTTTCTGTGCTTCCTTGTCCAGCCTGGAGAAAGCAGAACTAACGGCGCGGGTGTTGAGGCCGATGATATCAGTATCGCCGGCATACGCCAGCAGCTGTACACTCTTATAGAAGATGGTACCTTCTCTGTTTAGTTTTGCAGCTCGAACTTTTTTCTCCAGAAGCAGGTTGAAGAAATCGCACGATAGGGAGTCGCCTTGTCTGAAACCTCGTTTGGTATCGAACGGCTCGGAGAGGTCCTTTCCCGATCCCGACGTATTAGTTTTGCGGGGATACCAAATTCAGACATCGCGGCATAAAGGCAGCTCCTTTTCGTGCTGTCGAAAGTAGCTTTGAAATCGACGAAGAGGTGGTGTGTGTCGATTCTCCTTTCACGGGTCTTTTCCAAGATTTGGCGCATGGTGAATATCTGGTCGGTTGTTGATTTTCCAGGTCTGAAGCCACACTGATAAGGTCCAATCAGTTTGTTGACGGTGGGCTTTAATCTTTCACACAATACGCTCGATGGAACCTTATATGCGATGTTGAGGAGGCTAATCCCACGGTAGTTGGCGCAGATTGTGGGGTTTCCTTTTTTATGGATTGGGCATAGCACACTTAAATTCCAATCGTTGGGCATGCTTTCGTCCGACCATATTTTACAAAGAAGCTGATGCATGCTCCCTATTAGTTCTTCGCCGCCGTGTTTGAATAGCTCGGCCGGTAGTCCGTCAGCCCCTGCCGCTTTGTTGTTCTTGAGGCGGGCAATTGCTATTCGAACTTCTTCATGGTCGGGTAATGGAACGTCTGCTCCATCGTCATCGAATAGGGAATCGGGTTCTCCTTCTCCTGGTGTTGTGCGTTCACTGCCATTCAGCAGGCTGGAGAAGTGTTCCCTCCATAATTTAACTATGCTCTGGGCATCAGTGACTACATCACCTTTGGGGGTTCTACAAAAGTATGCTCCGGTCTTGAAACCTTCTGTAAGCCGCCGCATTTTTTCGTAGAATTTTCGAGCATTCAATGCTGGCCTAGTGTTCCAAAAAAGTCTTTGCATTGGATGTCTGTAATTTTAAATCGAGGTGGGCAGTATATGGCCGACAGGTTTAAGTCCCCGCAGCGATTTTTTTTAGTTATTGTTGAAGCTTGTAATTGCACTGGCATAGGATTCTAATACGTGGTGACTTAACCGTTTTCTAACCAACACTGCTGTTCCTCCATGCGCCTTTCCATCTGGGTGATTTGTAACATATATTCTAAATCACGGTTTAAAGAAAATGTTTTTGTTCGTAAGATGAGTTTCAGACAAGCATTACATCAATATTATTTACATCCAGAAATCTAATAAGTTCCAATTTATGTTGGTTAACACCTTTAGCATTCCATAAACAAATGTTCAATACACTCATTTTTTACTTAAAAAAGTTTGCAACATTTGGTTTTGTGATTTGATTATCTCTTGAATCATATTTTGCATTGAAGCCATAAATTGTGTCATACATTGCGTAAGGTTGAAAGCCTAAAACTATGATTTTCCCCTTCCGTTTGGTTGGGCTTGGGACAATTGTCTTTCACTACGTTTGCATAGCTCCCTTGTCTAGCATTGTCTTTAAGATTTACTGTTTTTGAAATATGGACGGGGATTTAAATATTTTCATTAAGAGGTATATTCAACATTTGGTTACGTCGTGCTTGAATGCCCTTCGATTTCAAATCTTTATATACAGGGCAACCCCTGTAGTTAGCAGTGTGATTTCCTCTACCATTGCTGCACTTTTGATTTAACCCTTCGTTGCATGATTTAATTTCCGGGAGAATAAAAATATTTTTGAATCATATTTTTAATGTGGGTTATTATATGTAAGATGACAAATTTGAAATTTTATGATTGCCGTGTTTCTAGCAACAGAGTTACGTAACATTGCATATATGCAATATCATGCAACAAATTTTATAAATTTACAAGGAAATTACTGAATGGATATGCTCTTTATTTTATTGAATAAAAGTGGACAAAAGCAAATTCATTAATTTTACAATAAATTTCAGTTTATTCTAGATGAAATTTTCATTCAACGTATGTATATCCGTCACAACTTGGTGATTTGCAAGTGATTCGAGTGTCCACCCATGTTGGCCAGTGATCTATGTAGTTCAACCGTACTTAATTATCAGTGATGGGACCACTTCTCTGGTGCTTTTTATAGAAATAAAGTATAAGGATTATACTTATATGTCGCAAATACCACTTCTTAGAGCGTATTTTGATTTTGTGTCGGCCTATAAAGAATCTAGCAAATCAACACCCTCCATGAATTTGTTGTACTTTGATATAACGTTTGGGCAAGCGACCGTTATTTTCAGTCCAAATTTCGCATCAAACCGTTCAACTGCTAGCTCTGGAGTTTTGCCACAGTAGCTTGAAATCAAATTTACGATTGTATTATCTCTTCAGGAAACTACAGATATATGAAAGTTGCGTGTGCTTTCTTCATCATAATTTCTGGTCTAGAAGCTTTAAATTGGGGATTCGGATCCGACGAACTGTTCCCAGTGAGTAAATTCTACGTTTACATAGGTTGCTAAAGATGTATAGTAATTATTAAAGAAAACTTTTTAGTTCTTTTATGGGAGAATATTCCTTAGTAATCTTATAACTATGTTGGGACTTGATCCCAAATTAATTTCCTCAGGAAGTCTATTGATGCTGTTGTTCTCTTGGCCAGTATATATTTCGAAGTTGTAATTGTATCCAGATATACCAGCCAAAACATACAACTTTTATTTTTTTCGAATTTATTCACTGACATGGTGTCCTGTATTCATTTCTTGCCTACTGTTGGCGTCCAATACCTTCGAATATTAGGAATTTGAACAATAGACATCACAATACATATCCGTAAAAACCTTTTTCAGATCTTGTTTGTCTATATTTTTCATTTTTCTGGGTCTTTTTGACAAGTGCATAAATTAACATCAACTTCTTTAAAATTATGTATTGGTTGGCTTGCTTCTTCCTGGTTATGTTCGTATGGATGTAAATCAAATTCAAAATTTGCTTCATCTCCATCATCTAAATACTCATCTTTGCTTTCATCCTAGTTTTCTATTATTCGTGCGCTATTATTATAAGTAAGCGCCCTACAAGTAAAATTTTAGGCTTAAATGGATGGTATTGCACATGTGCAATGATACATTGTAACTATTGTAAAAATAATTCGTGTGAAGACCGAATTTGTTATTTGGGTAAGAAAATTCTCCAAACTAATAGGAAATACTTACATTTTATTATACATTCTCAATAATTCACAAAACTAATGAAAATTTAGCACTGCATTTTTAATATATCAGAAAGGAGTTTACTCTTTACTACGTATATTCACAAAAACTCAAGAATATTTGCGAAACTCTACCAAAGGAGAATAGTGATAAGGTATAATTTTCATTTGGAGAAAGAATACATTTTGAAGTACGATGTAGATCACCCCACACCACACAGACACTGCTTAGAGTGCAATATGCTTTCGTGTGTCCATACTCTTGACAGTTTATACATTGTACTGGAGCAAATATTTTAAATTGTAAATCGGATGTATTTCATTTTTCTTTAGTTGGTTACAATTTGGCATCAATTATATTTTGAACATTGGTTGTGGGACTTTGTTCCTGTTAAAAATATTTACTACTAATTTAATGAAACCAACCACCTTCTTCCAGTGCTTCTTTAACATCATTAGAGTCTACTGAACACTCTATACCTTTTATGACAACAACAAGGCCTTTTGAGCTCTTCAGTTGCTAAGAGTAGTAATTCTTATTATTGTTTGACAAGTACTTTACGATATCCATGGAACTTTTTTCAGTGTCTGTTTGAAATTTTGTTCATCTATGTTACCTTTTTTCAAGGGCTCAATATGAAAATTGTTTGTGCATATTAAATTGCTTAGTTTAGAGACACGTGCATTTGAGCTACGCTCACACAAATAAATCGGCGGGGGTTTGGCATTCACGACTGTGGTGGTACCCTTTGCATCATCGTTAGGCTCCTTGCTTGACTATGATTTGATGGTAAAAATTTAAGTACATAAATTGCAGAAGAACACAACGCGAGTATTCAAAATAATACACCAAAATACAGTATACTACATATTATATGAATATATGCACATTATATGAATATCTCAGACGTTACAGTGCAAACAATGAGCGAAATTGGGACATAATCACGCCTACTTTCCATATAACACAATTCTAAATTTCATTTGATACTTTCACTTTCTAGTATACAATATCTGGACCCAATTGCCTATTGTTGATCATTTACCGAAAATATCGGTCAATGTGTGTGATATGTAATTGAAATTTGGAGATAATCCTTTCCTTATAGTAGTATGTGGGTGTGTTCCAAATGAGTAGAATTGCGTCAATACTGCCCTTAGCCCCATTTACTTAATGTAATGATTTTCGAACTTCCGGATGACTTTATACCGCATGTATCGGCCAATATGTGTCCTAATAAAATTGAGAGAGCAAAGTTAATAACGGCGCATTTTTGTGCTTAGAATGAAAAAAACCAGGTGAAAACTTACAAACCTTATGTACCAGAAAGTATTACACCAGCTTTAATCCTTGCAAGCTGTAAGAGTATCAAACGTTTGGTAATACCCGAACTTAGCCCTTCCTTACTTGTTTAAATGTGAGTGCATTCGAGATGGCAATCATGACAGCAGTATTGTAAATTTGTCAAATTATCATGTTCTGCGTGAATTGCTGGCAACAGTTGACACAATATCATGTTTTGCTGTCGCTTTTTGCGCACAATTTACACAAATAATCAGCAAAACTCATTTTTTGTCTGCACATCTGCATAGTATCAGCAACGAAGTGGGCAAATAAGAGGAACTGAAGAGCATTATTCTAACTAAAAAAGATGGATCATTAATACATAAATATGCTTTTCAGTTTTAAAAAATAAACAATTATTCGCAAGGAAGAATGAGTTTAAGTCCAGCCAAACACAAATTACGTCTATATTTTCTGTTGATATGAAATTTCCACTGGTGATAGGCGTCAGTGTTAACCGATTATTTCCCAAGGGTAAAAATAAATGCATATTTTATGGTTTTATTGTTTCTTACGTTTAAAAATACATAAAAAAAGAGAAAATTATTAAAAAATAAAATATTGGTTAATTATTTTTCATTCCGTGAAATGTTGCACCTACGCAACGTTGGGATTACTGAACTTATATTATACAAGCAAGTCATAAAAATACATTTAAAATATTTCACTTACTCTAATACTATAGCGATTAGCGTGAGTGAAATATTTTAAAACAATCAGCATGAAGATGTATTTGACATTTTTTACACATATAAATTGTTGTACTTTTACACTGTCTGCATCTTCTTCGACGTTTATTTTCGTGCTCTTCTATGACATGACCAATATTATCGAAGCGAATATTGGAAAGTAATGCGTTTTTGGATGGTCTTCCTAAATTTCTATTTGAATTACCCAAAAAGTGAGAATTATCTGTAAGTTGGGCTTCTTCGGTTTTCATCAAACTAACAGCAACGTAAGATTTAAATTCTAATTGAGTCATAGATCGCTCATTTGCCAGATTGTAAATCTTCCACGAGTTTACTAAAACACTATCTATCAAATTGATGAACAGTGGCCACCACCACTTTTTCCCTCTTACTCGAATCCTATAATTGGCAATTCCATTATCATGCAGATCGACGCCTCCCATATTTTTATTATAATCTGCTATAACCTGGGGCTGTGGCACATTCACCATTTTTTTTATTTTTCTATCGTAACGTTTTGCCGTAACCAATGGTTCGATTTTTGCGTTGTTAGTAGCCACAGTCACCACAGAATTGTCATTCCATCGAACTAATAATACTTCATGTTTTTGGTCAAAGCTGAAATCAAATGATCCTCTCTCTTTTTTCTGAAGAGTTTTCGTATTTATCATGGTTTTATTCATTGTTCTATTTTCTCGAATAGTACCAGTGGCAAAATAGCCTTTCTCTTTCATAATGCAAAATAATTTGTGCGAAGAAAAGAAATTATCAAAAAAAATGCGATGTTTGCGAGGATCTTCAATGACACACAATAGGTCCAGAACAGTTTTTTCTCCTAGACCTAAATCATTTCTATTGTCGTTACTATCCTTTCCGCCATATGGAATAAACCGATACAGATAACCATTTGAACTACACAAGCACCATATCTTGAAACCAAATCTTACAGGCTTTCCTTTGATGAACATCTTGCAACTATGACGTCCAAAATACGGCACCATTTCTTCGTCAATTGACAAGTTGTGTGAGAATATCCCAAACTGCATATTCTTTTGATTCATTACATCGAAAATAGGACGCAATTTAGCGAATTTATCATTTTTATCCAGATCCGCATTATCAGATAGATGAATGTTTTCCTTTATAGAGTAAAATTTGTTCCGACTCATACAATTTCTTACAATTGATACATTTTTGTCTTCATCTTTTGACCAGTACAATTTCGTTGCTGGTAAAGAATGATAGCCAGACAATAATAATATACCAAAAAATCTTTTGAGTTCTGCTACCGTGAGGATAAATAAATGACGGTTATGGTCACGAGCATATTTTCCGAGTGAAAATACTTCAAAAGGTGTTTTTCCACCTACACGTTCTTCAATATTTTGTGTCATTACTGTTTCATCACTTGTAGGACAATTCATATAGGTCGGATGTTCTTTTTTCCAGTCTGGAACACATTTTGGGGACTTCTTTGACAGTCTTGGCTTCTTCGATGTTGAAGGACCGAGCTCACCTTGCGTGTTTTCAGGCTCTAAGGGTAAATCGGTGTGTATTTCATATGTTCCAGCGATATCAGTGGACACAATATTGTCAAAATCACCTAGCGCGTCATCATCTAGGCCTTCCTCGTCTGTAAGATTGTCAACCGTCGGGGGGATGTACACGGCATCGATTTGAGTGGCATCTTGTAAATCCTCTTCCTCTTCTAAGGTACTCAGAATTTCTTGAGAAGATAGTAATCGCTGCCAAGCCATAATATTTCGCCTTATTATTTACTGATTTGTATACACTCACTTAACGTTTTTTAGAAATTACTATGTGACACTATTAGCATAGTTTTGACAGCTCTCTCTCGAACCAAAGAGTCTCGTATCAAGTTATCTATGTTATTAGCTCAACGTTCTAGAACCAACTGAATAACAAAAACAAAACAGAACTACTCCTTGAATAGCGAGAACCCATTATGGACAATACATTTCTAACACGAATGGCATGCTGAGTAACAATAACAACAGACTATTGTTATTCCCAAGGTTGCGTAAACGCAACGTTTCCTAGAAATGTAAGATAAACAACACGTGTAGGTAGTTTTGTCCACCAAAAGGGTTTATATCACAAAGAAGATATTGTTAAAGCTTTGTACAGTGTAAAAAGTAAAGGTTTATTTAAATTAATATTTTTTATGATTGGATGAATATATCGATCCCGAGATGACTCAATTAGCAGTTTTTGAATGATAAAAATAAAATGCATTTGTATTTGAAAAGCCATAAAAAAAATTGTTGTCTATCTGTTAGTTCTTCTTCTTGAGACTGGCTTACATTTCATAGATTTATTTCCTTATTTTAGAAATAAAAAAAAAACAAATTCGAAATGTTGCGCTTGCGCAACGATGGGTAAAGATGGGTTAAAAAGGGTGACTGTAATTTAGTTCAAAAGAAAATTGTGATATGTGTTTTTTTAGCAGTACTGTAATAGAATCACGTAGGTATTGAAAAACGAAGCTTTGCTGGTTAAATCGACACTTAATGTAACCTATAATGAACTACTCGATTGAGCTAAAATAATTGTAAAACTATAAATTTGATTTTAAATGTGTGTGACCGTGTGTGTACAGGGATTAATAGAAGAAGGTCTTTATTTGTAGTAATATCGCTATAAACTCGCATATATTTTTAACTAATTCTGTGCTAGTGTAAATAAATATAAGATATTTTATAAAGGCGGTAGCGCAATGTGTTCATGAAGGATTTAAAATAAAAAATGTTATACACGAATAATTTAACAAAATATGAAAGATTGTATAAACAATTATGATGAAAGACATATAAAACATTTAATTCGAGCTAAAAAAATTAAATTACTTACCATAAATCTAAAAACAGTCGCAAACGACTCGTGTGTGTTAGGTTGAGAAAACAACATGAAACATTTACCAAATTCGCTATATGGTTTCGCAATTTCTCTCTTTGTATTCTGGTGCGGAACTTGGTGCGTTCACCTTTTGGCCATTTGCTATGGGTAAGCATTGTTTTACTATTTTTGTATGTAGTTAGTTCTTTATGTATGTCAAGCTTTTAGCAAAGCTTATTATGTAAAGTTAAAAACATATTTAAACTTTTATTATTATAATAAAAGTAATACGGATTAAATAATTTTTTTATTCTTTTTTGATTTATTAATGAATTTTTATTGCGAGTGCCTTGCAAATCTTACATAATTTGTTATTTTTGATTTTTAAGTATCATACTGCAACATATTTTTATACAGACACAAATGTCAATTCATCCCGTCTTAACTGATGTTTGTAACACGTAATACTAATCGTATTTAAATATATCCAAATGACCACAATGACGGTATGAATGGACTTTTTACTGTTCATTGAGTAAAAAACGAAATATTTAGTTTACCAGATAAATAATATGGGCGCCTGAAACTTATAGTTTTTAAGATATTTGCACTTGAAGTTCAAAACTATACCAATTTCAAGTATGTAATGTTTTTTTTAGTTGTAATGAGTTTTACATTTATATTTATCACTTTTATATCTATTAACACCTCAAAAACTATTTTCCCCCATTTATCACTACATAGTATAAAACAACGTCGTTTTCTCTGTCCCTATATTCCTATGTATGCTTAAATCTTTGAAACGACGCATCGGATTTTGATCCGGTTTTTTTAATATGTATAAAAACATCCATTAATTAGTGGAAAAATACTGTTATTTTTGAGGCTTCTAATGTGATGTCGTAACTAATTACATTTTTTCCGCTTACATTGCAAACTCAGAACCATATTAGATTTATCAAAATGATGTACTAAGTATTGCACACATTGAAAAGGTCCACAGAAGACTGCCCAATGGTATATGTCTATCTCTTATGGATATCCTGAAAATGTTTTTTTTTGTCATTTGCCTTTTACAACAAATAATGGCTTATTTTCGAAGCGATTTTAACCAATATGGCATTAATCGTTATCCAATTAAATACCTTAAATACATTGTTGATTTAATTTAGATGAATATGGCCCTTTACAACATATGTTTTAAATTATTACAATCGAAGCTATTACAGTTTTAAAAATTGCGGGACGTTTGCAGCGGTGCCGTCCGACCGGGGCGGCGAAAGCGTGCCTATAAATAGCACGGTTCTCCTTATAGCTCTTTGAATTTAGCAGAAATCGCAATTGCTAAATATTTGGAATAGTAGAAAAGTACTGCAACCAAATACGCAATGCAATGGATTATAACTGGCTCAATAATCTGTCGATAAATAATGTGCAATCTTCTGGGCTGACTGACTTCACCCTTCAACTGTCGTTATCTATCCTATCCCGCACGTGTTGTGGTGGATTGTAACGTTGAGATGTAGGCAGTCTGTTTTCTCTCTGCTGCCACACGGAACTCCTCATCATACCTGCTGTTCTTTTGCTTTTTTCGAAAACCAATGATTTCGTTTGCAACTGTACGTAAGGAGCCTGAAATGGCGTCTCATAGTTCCCTTATACCGAGTTGTTAACGAGTGCTCTCAGAGAGCAGGAGTGCAAGTCGAGTGGAAAATCGTTCGGCTGTCTGTTGTGATTGTAGCTTCTCGACGTCGAACCTTCCTTGTGTTTGTTGACGTCGTTTTTTGCTGCACAGAGGCGGTTACGTATCTTGGCTGCAACAAAATAGTGGTCCGAGTGATGTTAGGACCGTGGAGCGTACGCACGTCTAAAACCCTGGAGGCTTGTCTTCCGTCCATCACAACATAATCAATCTGGTTGGAAGTTTTTCGATCCGGAGACAGCCAGGCAGCTTGATGAATTTTTCTATGCTGGAATCTAGTACCACAGATAATCGTATTTCGAGCCCCGGGGAAGTCGATCAGCCTCAACCCATTTTGGGATGTTTCCTCGTGGAGGCTGAATTTACCAACTGTTTTGCCAAAGATATCTTCCTTGCCTATCAGCGATATGTTTAAGAACTTCGCTTGAATGCGAATTGTGACTAGACATTCATCCACCGGGGTAATTGGCAGTACTCGACGACGGAGTCTCTCTCCCACTACGAATCCCACACCGAATTTGCGCTTCTTTATATGAAGTAAATGCTACCCAGAGGATACATGGTCTAAGGACGGAAGTCGTGAGCTGCTTGAGCTATATATAAAATAATTATTTTTGACCACTCCCAAGACAATGACAATCAGAGAACTTTCCGCACTTGCGCGAACTTCTACACATTACTCCATCTTTACATGACAATTTATATCCACAATACAAAATATGATTCAATAGATTATCAGAGCACATAACCAAATGTTGCAAACTTTTTTAGTAAAAAATGAGCATATTGAACATTTTTATATGGAATGTTAAAGGTGTTAACCGACATAAACTGGAACATATTTGATTTCTGGACAAAAATAATATAGATGTAATGCTATTGTCAGAAACTCATCTAACGAAGAAAAATAATTTATTTTTTTTTACCGGCATATAGATTCTATGTTACAAACCACCCAGATGGAAAGGCACAAGGTGGAACAGCATTGTTGTATAGAAAGCGATTAAGCCACCACGTAATAGAATCTCAAACTACAACGCAAAACACATGTATTGGGGATCATGACTAATTAATCCGAAAGGACGAAAGCTGTATCACACGATTATAAATACAGGCACAATAACCTTGACATAAAATATGCTGGTAAGCCGACATATTGGCCTAGTGATAGTGTCAGATTTAATTGATTTTGCTAAAATCAAAACTATAAATAAATCGCACATAACAGTTGATACATATACTGGCCTATCTTCTCATCACTCTCCTGTATTAATAAAGATATGTGAGAAACCCATATTCGTTGATCCAAAAATGGATCTAACATCTTATAAAACGAATTGGCTAAAATATAAAAATACGTAAAGAGCCACATTAATATTAAATATAAAATAAATACAAGAAGAGATATTGAAGAAAGCATAAGTGAACTTAATGATATAATAACTAACGCAGCTGTGTTATCAACACCAAATGAAAGCTATAGGCCGCTTGGTTTCAAAAAAATCACTAATAGTGGAATATAAAAGCTTGTAAATGAAAGAAGGCGTGCTAGACCAGAATGGCAGATAAATCGCTCATCACCCACTCAGCTTTAATTGAAATCTGCTATACGTAAATTCGACACTAAAATGTATATAAAGAAGCTGTGCCCAAATTCAAGCAAGCAAAATTCCCTTTGGAAAACCCAAAAGTCCATGAAGCCACCAATTGATTCCAACATGCCTATACGAGACTTGGGTGGAAATTGAGCTTGAAGTGACGAGGAAAAGGCTAATTGTTTTGCAAATCACCTAACCCAAAAAAGTTGCCAGGACATGATAATTCAATGGAATACTTCAATGGAATTCTGAGATTCGGATACTATCCACCTAGATAAAAGACTTACGTGTAGAAAACATATGTGTATCTAGTAAAATACTTGCATGAAGATAAGAGCTGCAAATTTAAACTGGCTTTTAAATAAAAACTCTAAACTTTGCTTAGACAAAAAAGTGCTTTTATATAATGCGATCGTAAAGCCGATTTGGATGTATGGAGTTTAACTATGAGATATGACCTGTGCAACATATTGATATAAAACGAAGGTTCCAATCGAAAATATTTAGAAGAATCACTTGTTTGCCATAGTGCATGCGTAATGAAAATACCCATAATGGTCTTGGTATTCCTGTGGTATAGAAAACATAAGAGGATAGCAGATCGAATTATCTAATCTCCGAGATCACCCAACCCCATTGGCTAATGCTTTAGTACATTCCTGCGATCAAACACGCCTAAAAAGAAGAGATATGCCTGCGTACTAACGAGCAACGTCATCACAAAACAGCTCAATTATTTGCTTGAGCTTGTCTAGTTTTCAAATAGATTTAAGATTTTATAATTTATTGTTAGGCTTTTAAAACAAAAAGCAGATCCAATAAATAAAGAAATATTGCAAAAAAAAAAAAATATGTATATATACGAGGTTTGTTAAAAATTATCGCGAATTTTTCATTTCTTGAGAAAGGGTTCATTTATTCATGAATATCTAATTTGTCTCTTTCAAAGCAATCACCTCCTGATATATTAAATACACTTCTGCCAGCGGTTTTCCAATCCCCAAAGCACTTAAAGAATTTTTTTTGAGATCTTGTTTAACCCCTCGGCTTTCATGGGCCTCTTCTGTTTTGAAAACAAAACAGTCATAGGGAGCCAGGTCTGGGGAATGCGGGTGTTGCGATACCATTATTGTGTTGTTTTTGGTCAAATATTCTTGCACAAGCAACAATGTGCGATCAGAAGAGTTATTATTATGGTTCAAAAGCCAATTTTATTTCTTCTACAAAACCGGGCGTTTCTAGTGGATTGCTTCGCGCAATTTACGCATAACTTGCATGTAATATTCTGTATTGTTTGTATGACCCATATAATGTGAAAATCGAAGAAAACTTTTAGCAAAACCTTCATATTTTACTCAACTTGGGGTCTTTTTTACTCCACTTACTTAGTTTCCATTGGAATAATTGATCTTCACTCTCCCCGTCATAACCATAAACCTATGATTCGTCACCTGTTATGACCCTCTGGACAGATCTGGGTCGTCGCGGACTGAGTCCAACATCTCTTGAACAATGTTAACGTGACGCTGTTTTTGGTCAAAAGCAAAAAATTTTGGTACAAAGTCGAGGATGAACCAAAACGCATCCAATATTCGATTGACTCGGTTAAGGCTTGTTAGAATAACGAAGACTAGTATATGGGAGTTTTGATAATTCGTATCTATTATACCTCCAGTTAATTCTGCTAAGATAATTTATATGTATGTATGTTCACTGGCATATCTTTATTTGCAATATCGTTCGACTGTTAGACCACGTTCTGCATAAGATGATTGTAAATAATAATTCAATTCGCTTGAAATACACCCAACTCTTTTTTTACACGGATTTGAAGTTACACGGTTGAAAAAAATGTTTTCTTGTAAAAATTGTTTAATCTAGTACGGTATCAAAATCACTGTCTTGTAATTATGTTTGTTTTTACCACACTTAGCATTGTTGAAATGAACATACATAGTAGTAATTGGGAAATACCCTTATTCGATAACCTTACCTACACATTTTGTTCGCATGATATTTACATTGCTGAAATGGATATCTCCAGCGATGATACCAACTTTAGTCCAGTTCGTCGCCTACAATTGTGCTTGTTATCAAGTAGCGACGAATAATTATGTAGCTATGTCAATATTGTTTCCTTATTTCTATTCTAATTTTTCTGTTCTTAATTCTGGATTAACAGATTTCTTTTGTTTTTTGCTTGCTCTACCAATTTTTCACTTGTATAAATCATGTATTTTAAGTTTTAATGTTCAATAAAATGCCATATAAAAATACATTTTTTATGCATATGCCAAATTTTATAGCTTTCATTTTCATTTTTTACACGGTTTTCCGAAGTAAATATAGTTCTTAATTTCATCTTACACGGTTTTCAGATGACATTGAACGTATCCCCCATTTTACTATAGGAAACGCCTCTTTTTGCATACGGTTTTTTTTTTTACACGGATTTCTAGGAGTAGCCGTTCTGCAGAGAATATTACTGTTGCCGAGAGTGTCATGGAAGCGCTGTCAACATCGACCAGACGACGTGCCACGCAAATGGGTATCAGTCGACGGTGTTTACAGCGAATTTTGGTACAAGATTTGAAGATGTTTCCGTACAAAGACCAGACGGTGCATCAGCTGTGTGCTGCTGACCGCCAATCGCGTCCAACATACGCTCAAGCCATCCTTAATCACCACCAAGAGGAAGATGATTTTTAATCAAAAATAATCATGAGTGATTAGGCCCATTTCCATCTTAGCGGGTGCGTAAATAAGCAAAATAGACGCTTCTGGGGCACTGAAAATCCGCGTGTAGCCCACGAAGAGCCATTACACCCGCTCAAAGTCACTGTATGGTGTTCTGTTTACGCTGGAGGAGTCATCGGACCTTTTTTCTTCGAAGACGTCGCGGGCCAAACGGTAACTGTGAGTGGTGAGCGCTACAGGGCAATGATCACCGTACCACAAGCGATATACTGAAGGATGCATTTCCCGGGCGCCTAATCTCCCGTTTTGGCGATTTGCACTGTTCACCTAACTCGCCTAAAACTAAGCGGGATAGATATAGGGTTATATACAGTGAACCAATAAAGTTTACATACACCTAGTTCTATTAAATTACGACACGTTTATTTGTTATAAAATGAATAAATTTTGTGGTTTTTTTCTATCCATTTCAAAAGATCTATATTTAACATTAAATTTAGCATATCAAACAATTTTTTTATACATTTAAAAAAAATTAATGCTAAAGCTAAAAATGGGCATAATTTATATCAAAAAAGTTTACGTACACTAATGATTATTTATATAAATCAAAAATAATTACAATAGTTTTAGCGGTTTTTGGCCTACATTAAAATATCTTAATGAAACCATAAACTGCCATAACTAAGCATTAAATTAAGACTGTAATTTAACCACCAAGATGGAATGATAGCGCTTTAATAGAATAGAGATCAAAAGGGACTTTGGGGTGCGGCACCGCCTACTTTTGGGTGAAAACACGTATCTCGAGTCCCGCCCGACCGATTTAAACCAACTTCAGTATATGACATTCTACTGACACGTCTATGTAACAGTGAAAATATGAGTGAAATCGGACTGCGACCACGTCTATTTTCCATATAACACAATTTTAAATTCACTGATTCCTTCACTTTCCTCTGTACAATTCAATTCAATCCAATATCAAATAGTGCAGTTCATACATTGTCATTTTACTTGTGACATTTTGACTAAAAAGTGAATTGTGGAAAATTCCACAGATTTTGGAAAACTGTATCATTTTGTTGACTCAAACTAAAAGCAAGAAATTATACCCAAATAACCGGAGTAAGTAAAACAACAGTAATTGCAATACAGAAAAGGAATGATTTAGCTTCTTCGGGCTACTCTGGTGGCCGACCAAGGGTATTGAATGATAATGATGCAACTCCCACGACAGCCGGTTCTACGCACCGGAATTGACTCGGATTTCATCCGACCAAGGGCTGTTCTTTCGGCGATCTAACCCCGTTTGGATCGGTGAGTGTTAATTTGTGTTTGTCGTTACTAGAGAGAGAATGATAATGATGCTCGTCATACTGATTCGTAGAAACTCCAAATTATCCCCCAATGAGGTTAGTAATAGCGAGTCAGCCAGCGAATGGACTACCAGAAGAGCATTGAAGAAAATTTGGTTAGCCTGTTAAGCTTTTATTAGGTAAAGGATACCTAAGCTGCCCGAGAAAAATATGCGAGTCCAGTTCTGCCGGGAGCATAAAACTTGCCCAGTTGAGGACTGGCAATCGTTACCTTTCTTATGGTATGTCATATTATTGGCATCGGCGCGGCGAGCAGCGCAAACAGAACTTATTTGGAGTATTTTATAATAACTTTCACGCCGCGCTACTATCGCTGTAGCGCAGTTTGTCCCATCAGTTGGTACTGCGGTGAAATTCAGAGAAATATTTTGAAAATTCGCTCCGTTGTTGAAAAACCATGTGAGTCGTAAATTATTTTTTTGTTTTTGTTAGTATTTTCAAATTTAGTTTGAAATATCAAATTTTCACGCCCGTTAATTATAAACCGTTTAAAGGTTTAATCCAATAATTAACATAATATGAGCATTGTAATAGAAACAATTCTTGTGATCGAAACCAGTGCGTTGCTCACGTCGCTCGCGTCGATTATCTGTAAATAAGTATTAAGTCGAAGAACTAAATAATTTGTTGCTGCGCTCAAAAGAAAAACACGGATATCTCTTGATAAAATGAAAGTTTTCGTAAAATATGTCACAGTCTCTGCAAAATACTACATCAATAGTGATAAAAGTGCAGGACGCCCTATGTCGATCATATGGTAATGCTCTTTTAACATTAATTGAATTTAATAGCAAAATCGACGGCTAAAACCCAATTAGTAAAGGGTGATACGTTTCGAGGTTTCAAGGTTATCTTTTAAAAACACAGAAAGTCGTTCTATACGTCACTTCGAGTTGCCGCGAACGGCGCCGAATTGACTCGCCACGGTCTTCGTGGAGCTACCGCTGATATATTTTCTTCACTGCATGCTGGACGTGGTTTATTCGGTAGAATGTTATTCAATAATGAATGCTGGGTCTAGAGATGGGTGATGGTATTACGAATAATACGCTCAATAGCCCAATTTGATTGACCACAAGTTGCGCGAAGCGCGCGAAACAAATTATTTACAGTACGTAAGTATTCGTAAAAAGGTGCAAACGTTGTTCAAGCGTAAGTATTTTCATGACAAAATGCCAAACAATACTGAACAAAAATAACATGACAGCTTAACACGACTCACGCGTGATCTGTCAAAGAAGGCCATTGAAAAAAGTACCTCTTCTTGACTCACCCGTTAGTATAAGCAAGAAAACACAAACTTGATCTTTGCCGTTTAAATATCGTTCTGTGCAATGCTTCTGGAATATTTATGAGCTATTATGCATTCATCTCAAACTATGATTCCACTTTTTCTTGTTCAGTAACAACTATCAGTATAATCCATGTATATACATATGTACATACATGCCAAAATTACTGTACCCTGTCAGTAGCTGTGTGATGCTATTTTATTTTTTTTAAGCAAAAATATTCAAATGAATATTGAACACATGTAGGGGTTTCACTTAGTTTCATAAAGTTATAAGTTATAACGATCCGAAAACATAGCGTTCAGAGTTGTATTTGCGTAAATTTATTTTAGTATGCAATCCAACAACAAAAATTTTTAAACTAGTATAAAAATTTATGATTTTATGACTTTACGATGCTTTATGACACGTTGTGAATACCCCAATAATTGTTTTATATATGAATTGTTTTGACTTTTAACATAAAACGATAAAAAAGTTGCCTGTCCCGAGGTTCCAAGCTACATCCTCACCAATTTTCATCCAAATCTTGAGTTATAAATATATACAATTATTTCAAAATCGAAGGTGATTGCATTTTTATATAAAAGATATGAGTGATAGGGGGATATAATCCGGTCAATGTTATTAATTTTGACATTACTACATTGTATTAAGGGGAGGTAAGGTTTTCATGGTAAAAAAAAATATTTTTTGCACATTTTTGACAATACACCCAACACGGTTTTACACGGTTTCTTTGTACACGGAATTGAAGTTACACGGTTGACAAAAAAAATTTTGTAAAAAATTTTAACTTTTCTAGTACGGTTTCAAAATCACTGTCTTGTAAGTATGTTTGTTTTTACCACACCTGGCACCATTGCTGAAATGAACATAAATACATAGTAGTAACTGGGAAGGAAATCCCCTTATTCGATAACTCTTACCTACACATTTTGTTCGCATGATATTTACATAAAATACTGCTTAATTAAAGTTTATTAGCTCCCAATATTTTATCAAGCTACTATCAGGACCATTAATAAGAATGAGAAAAAAAGAATCGATGGAGACTTCTGAAATTATAGCCTTGGCACACGAAATCGGAGGAAAAGTTTGAGGGTTTGAGGACCTACAAAATAAAGATGTTGACGAATTAATGATAGATAAACCTCTAGATGATGATTATCTGATTGAATTAATAACAGATGACGGCAAAACTGAGAACCATAATAGCGATAACGACAAGGAAACCGAAATATGTCAACTAACTGCTAGATTAATTGATGACAGTCTAACATTTGGTAAAAGTATGGTGAATAATTTCTTAAAAAATGATTCTAATATGAAACGTGCACTGAAATTCGAACGAGATATTAATAATTGTATTGCTTGGTATAAATATTTGAATAAAGAACTTAAAAAACCAAAAGTTCAACTTTCTATAAAAGATTTTTTAATAAAGAAGTCGACGGCGCAAAACCTTTCGGAAAGTAATCCGATAATTTGATGGATATCTCCAGTGATGATACCGACTTTAGTTCAGTTCGTCGCAAAAAATTGCGCTTGTTATCAAGTAGCGACGATTAATTATATAGTTAAGTGTCTTAGCTAGTTCTTTATTTCGGCAATTCAAAAATCGAACTGAACTTATTCTAGTTACATTGAAATGCACATAGCCTAGTTAAAGCGAATAGCGGGTGGAGTGGACGAGATGATAATTATTGCAATAGGAGATGGGAGACAAGGAGAAATAGAGATTAAGTGTTGGGAAGCGTACGGAATGTGGTGTGTAGGGTGAGGGGAATATCTGGATACATAACACCTCCACCCTTAGGAAATTTGCGTCTCTGCAAATTATTCATATTACATAAATTTCTTTAATTGATTTATAATTCATTCATTTAGTTTTAAACATTTTTTTTTTTATTTGTCATAAATACATAACACCTCCACCCTTAGGAAATTTGCGTCTCCGCAAATTATTCATATTACATAAATTTCTTTAATTGATTTATAATTCATTCATTTAGTTTTAAACATTTTTTTTTTCATTTGTCATAAATACATAACACCTCCACCCTTAGGAAATTTGCGTCTCCGCAAATTATTCATATTACATAAATTTCTTTAATTGATTTATAATTCATACATTTAGTTTTAAACATTTTTTTTTTCATTTGTCATAAATTTTCTCTTCATTCATTTTGGAATTTATATTTGCGTTTCAATTGTGTTTTATAATATTTCGTTCTTCTTTTATTTGATGTGTCTATTACATAATTACCATGACGCTCATATTTATCCAATTTTTTGTATTTATATTCATTGCAATTTGTCTATTAACTACTACGTTATCCAACTGAGTTGACTCATGGTGCCCCTTTTTGTTAAGCTGATCGCTTCTTTCAATTTTTTCTTCTTCGTATTTTCTAGATAAGTTCTGAATCGATTCTTTGTCAAAATTTTTAATTATAAAATCAATTGGCCTCATTTTTGTTGTTGAATGTATTGTGTTATTGTACGAGTTAAATATTTTGAAAAGTTTGTCACTTAACTCTACTGTCTTATTGCTTTTATCTGCTTCTATTATTCTCAAATGTTCATTTAGAGTACCGTGTAAACGTTCGATGTCAGAGTTACCTGTTTTGTGCCCTGGGGTGGTTACATGTGTCGCAATGTTTTCCTCTTCCAAAAACAATCTTACTGCGCTGTGCAATATACAGCGTTCGTTATCAAATACTAGTTTCCGCATTTTGCCTAAAAATTGTATACGTTGCTTCAAAGCTGCCAAGATCGCAATCCAATTCCTATCGTTAAGTTTATGGAACGTTGCGTATTTTGAAAATTTATCTATTGTTGTGAGATACATTACATTTCTGTATGGAAACCAAATATCTATGTGGACTAGGTCGTTGAAATACTTTGGAGTTTCTGTTATTTGATAAGGATGTTTAACTGGATTTCTGTCGTGTTTTGCTATTTTACAAATTGAACAATTATTAATGACTTTGGTTATTATTTTAAATAATTTAGGGTAAAAAACTTTATTCTTCAATTCAAGAAATATTTCTTGTATGCCTCTGTGATTGTTACGAAGGTGTTCGTTTTCTATTATAGTTAGTATTTCATTTTTGTCCGTAATTTCCATTAGTTTTGTCTTTGATCTATACAATGTTAGATTTTGAATTTGAAAATTCTGAGTATAAATGTTTTGAAATTTAAGGAAAAGTTCGTCGTTCTCACAAAAAATGCACATTAACCCCTTCTCTAACAATACCTTTCTCATTATTTCTTTTAAATTTGACTTTTCTGTTACAACAATATGTGATTGACACTTATTGTGTACAATTTTTATAAAAAACTTTTCGTTTTCGCCATATCGAAGATAGATTTGATTTTTGAAATAATTAATGGATTTCTCCGTAAAAAAATGTATTTTAAATTATCTTCCTGCGCACTGTGAACCGTTCCGTCCGTGGACCATGTTTCTAATTGTTCTTCACTATTGTTGTTTTGAATAGTTTCGTTATTAAACACTATTGCTGTTTTGCAATCCTCATTCTTTACGTATCTGCTTAAGCTATCCGCTACCGTGTTGTCTTTACCTTTTATATAGCTTATGTCAAAATCGTACTCGTTAAGAAGAATTTTCCATCTTTGTAACTTCATGTTAGGCTCTTTGAGATTGTTTAACCACGTCAAAGGTTTGTGATCGGTTTGAATTGTAAACTTGCGACCGTATAGATAGGTTCGAAAATGTTTTACAGACCACACAACAGCAAGCATTTCTTTTTCTATAGTCGAATAGCGTATCTCATGGTCTGATAAAGTACGTGATGCAAAGGAAATTGGATGGCCACTTTGGCTAAGCACAGACCCGATGGCAAACTGAGATGCATCGGTTGTTAATGTAAATTTTTTATTAAAATCCGGTGGTTGTAAAACTGGTTCACTTGTAACTAACTTCTTCAATGTTTCGAAAGAGTTTAAAAATTCACTGTCTTTAGTGTCAACAACGCAATCCTTTTTTAAATATCGAACCATTGGATAGGCAACCTTTGCATAATCACGTATAAATTTCCGATAATACCCTGTGATACCCAAAAATTGTTTAATTTCTTTCGCGTTGGATGTTGGTGGCATCGCTGCGATTGCTATAATTTTTGATGTATCCGGTCTGATGCCGTCAACTGAAACAACATGGCCTAAAAATTTCGTTGTAAATGCTGCAAAGTGACATTTTTCGCCTTGAATTCTCAAATTTGATTCTCTTAGTTTCTTAAAAATTTTCGTTATATAGTCAATATGTTCTGTAAAGCTAGTAGAAAAAATTAGAATATCGTCCAAGTAAACGACGCAAATTTTATTGACATAATCTCGTAAAACATGATTTATTAGTCTTTGGAAAGTCGCGGGAGCTGTTTTTAGCCCAAAGGGCATACGATTAAACTCGTAGTGGCCACTTGCTGTCGAAAATGCCGTCTTGGATCTGTCGTCTGGGTGTACATCGATCTGGTGGAAGCCTTTAGCAAGGTCGATTGTGCTAAAATAGCTACACTTTCCCAATTTGTCGAATATGTCTTGCATATTCGGAATTGGAAACTTGTCGTCCATCGTCTGTTCGTTTAGCTTCCTGTAGTCTATTACAATTCGCCACTTTTGTTCGCCACCGTTGTCGATTTTCTTTGGTACGACCCATAGAGGCGAATTATAAGCTACATCCTCACCAATTTTCATCCAAATCTTGAGTTATAAATATATACAATTATTTCAAAATCGAAGGTGATTGCATTTTTATATAAAAGATATGAGTGATAGGGGGATAGAATCCGGTCAATGCTACTAATTTTGACATTACTACATTGTATTAAGGGGAGGTAAGGTTTTCATGGTAAAAAAAATTATTTTTTGCACATTTTTGACAATACACCCAACACGGTTTTACACGGTTTCTTTGTACACGGAATTGAAGTTACACGGTTGACAAAAAAAAATTTTGGAAAAAATTTTAACTTTTCTAGTACGGTTTCAAAATCACTGTCTTGTAAGTATGTTTGTTTTTACCACACCTGGCACCATTGCTGAAATGAACATAAATACATAGTAGTAACTGGGAAGGAAATCCCCTTATTCGATTACTCTTACCTACACATTTTGTTCGCATGATATTTACATAAAATACTGCTTAAGTTTATTAGCTCCCAATATTTTATCAAGCTACTATCAGGACCATTAATAAGAATGAGAAAAAAAGAATCGATGGAGACTTCTGAAATTATAGCCTTGGCACACGAAATCGGAGGAAAAGTTTGAGGGTTTGAGGACCTACAAAATAAAGATGTTGACGAATTAATGATAGATAAACCTCTAGATGATGATTATCTGATTGAATTAATAACAGATGACGGCAAAACTGAGAACCATAATAGCGATAACGACAAGGAAACCGAAATATGTCAACTAACTGCTAGATTAATTGATGACAGTCTAACATTTGGTAAAAGTATGGTGAATAATTTCTTAAAAAATGATTCTAATATGAAACGTGCACTGAAATTCGAACGAGATATTAATAATTGTATTGCTTGGTATAAATATTTGAATAAAGAACTTAAAAAACCAAAAGTTCAACTTTCTATAAAAGATTTTTTAATAAAGAAGTCGACGGCGCAAAACCTTTCGGAAAGTAATCCGATAATTTGATGGATATCTCCAGTGATGATACCGACTTTAGTTCAGTTCGTCGCAAAAAATTGCGCTTGTTATCAAGTAGCGACGATTAATTATATAGTTAAGTGTCTTAGCTAGTTCTTTATTTCGGCAATTCAAAAATCGAACTGAACTTATTCTAGTTACATTGAAATGCACATAGCCTAGTTAAAGCGAATAGCGGGTGGAGTGGACGAGATGATAATTATTGCAATAGGAGATGGGAGACAAGGAGAAATAGAGATTAAGTGTTGGGAAGCGTACGGAATGTGGTGTGTAGGGTGAGGGGAATATCTGGATACATAACACCTCCACCCTTAGGAAATTTGCGTCTCTGCAAATTATTCATATTACATAAATTTCTTTAATTGATTTATAATTCATTCATTTAGTTTTAAACATTTTTTTTTTCATTTGTCATAAATACATAACACCTCCACCCTTAGGAAATTTGCGTCTCCGCAAATTATTCATATTACATAAATTTCTTTAATTGATTTATAATTCATTCATTTAGTTTTAAACATTTTTTTTTTCATTTGTCATAAATAGATAACACCTCCACCCTTCTTTAATTGATTTATAATTCATACATTTAGTTTTAAACATTTTTTTTTCATTTGTCATAAATTTTATCTTCATTCATTTTGGAATTAATATTTGCGTTTCAATTGTGTTTTATAATATTTCGTTCTTCTTTTATTTGATGTGTCTATTACATAATTACCATGACGCTCATATTTATCCAATTTTTTGTATTTAGGTGTATTCTTTGCAACTTGTCTATTAACTACTACGTTATCCAACTGAGTTGACTCATGGTGCCCCTTTTAGTTAAGCTGATCGCTTCTTTCAATTTTTTCTTTTTCGTATTTTCTAGATAAGTTCTGAATCGATTCTTTGTCAAAATTTTTAATTATAAAATCAATTGGCCTCATTTTTGTTGTTGAATGTATTGTGTTATTGTACGAGTTAAATATTTTGAAAAGTTTGTCACTTAACTCTACTGTCTTATTGCTTTTATCTGCTTCTATTATTCTCAAATGTTCATTTAGAATACCGTGTAAACGTTCGATGTCAGAGTTACCTGTTTTGTGCCCTGGGGTGGTTACATGTGTCGCAATGTTTTCCTCTTCCAAAAACAATCTTACTGCGCTGTGCAATATACAGCGTTCGTTATCAAATACTAGTTTCCGCATTTTGCCTAAAAATTGTATACGTTGCTTCAAAGCTGCCAAGATCGCAATCCAATTCCTATCGTTAAGTTTATGGAACGTTGCGTATTTTGAAAATTTATCTATTGTTGTGAGATACATTACATTTCTGTATGGAAACCAAATATCTATGTGGACTAGGTCGTTGAAATACTTTGGAGTTTCTGTTATTTGATAAGGATGTTTAACTGGATTTCTGTCGTGTTTTGCTATTTTACAAATTGAACAATTATTAATGACTTTGGTTATTATTTTAAATAATTTAGGGTAAAAAACTTTATTCTTCAATTCAAGAAATATTTCTTGTATGCCTCTGTGATTGTTACGAAGGTGTTCGTTTTCTATTATAGTTAGTATTTCATTTTTGTCCGTAATTTCCATTAGTTTTGTCTTTGATCTATACAATGTTAGATTTTGAATTTGAAAATTCTGAGTATAAATGTTTTGAAATTTAAGGAAAAGTTCGTCGTTCTCACAAAAAATGCACATTAACCCCTTCTCTAACAATACCTTTCTCATTATTTTTTTTAAATTTGTCTTTTCTGTTACAACAATATGTGATTGACACTTATTGTGTACAATTTTTATAAAAAACTTTTCGTTTTCGCCATATCGAAGATAGATTTGATTTTTGAAATAATTAATGGATTTCTCCGTAAAAAAATGTATTTTAAATTATCTTCCTGCGCACTGTGAACCGTTCCGTCCGTGGACCATGTTTCTAATTGTTCTTCACTATTGTTGTTTTGAATAGTTTCGTTATTAAACACTATTGCTGTTTTGCAATCCTCATTCTTTACGTATCTGCTTAAGCTATCCGCTACCGTGTTGTCTTTACCTTTTATATAGCTTATGTCAAAATCGTACTCGTTAAGAAGAATTTTCCATCTTTGTAACTTCATGTTAGGCTCTTTGAGATTGTTTAACCACGTCAAAGGTTTGTGATCGGTTTGAATTGTAAACTTGCGACCGTATAGATAGGTTCGAAAATGTTTTACAGACCACACAACAGCAAGCATTTCTTTTTC
The DNA here is from genome assembly GCF_024586455.1 of Bactrocera neohumeralis. Taxonomy (NCBI): domain Eukaryota; kingdom Metazoa; phylum Arthropoda; class Insecta; order Diptera; family Tephritidae; genus Bactrocera; species Bactrocera neohumeralis. Next base: position 5,613,875 of record NW_026089624.1, read on the forward strand.
TATAGTCGAATAGCGTATCTCATGGTCTGATAAAGTACGTGATGCAAAGGAAATTGGATGGCCACTTTGGCTAAGCACAGACCCGATGGCAAACTGAGATGCATCGGTTGTTAATGTAAATTTTTTATTAAAATCCGGTGGTTGTAAAACTGGTTCACTTGTAACTAACTTCTTCAATGTTTCGAAAGAGTTTAAAAATTCACTGTCTTTAGTGTCAACAACGCAATCCTTTTTTAAATATCGAACCATTGGATAGGCAACCTTTGCATAATCACGTATAAATTTCCGATAATACCCTGTGATACCCAAAAATTGTTTAATTTCTTTCGCGTTGGATGGTGGTGGCATCGCTGCGATTGCTATAATTTTTGATGTATCCGGTCTGATGCCGTCAACTGAAACAACATGGCCTAAAAATTTCGTTGTAAATGCTGCAAAGTGACACTTTTCGCCTTGAATTCTCAAATTTGATTCTCTTAGTTTCTTAAAAATTTTCGTTATATAGTCAATATGTTCTGTAAAGCTAGTAGAAAAAATTAGAATATCGTCCAAGTAAACGACGCAAATTTTATTGACATAATCTCGTAAAACATGATTTATTAGTCTTTGGAAAGTCGCGGGAGCTGTTTTTAGCCCAAAGGGCATACGATTAAACTCGTAGTGGCCACTTGCTGTCGAAAATGCCGTCTTGGATCTGTCGTCTGGGTGTACTTCGATCTGGTGGAAGCCTTTAGCAAGGTCGATTGTGCTAAAATAGCTACACTTTCCCAATTTGTCGAATATGTCTTGCATATTCGGAATTGGAAACTTGTCGTCCATCGTCTGTTCGTTTAGCTTCCTGTAGTCTATTACAATTCGCCACTTTTGTTCGCCACCGTTGTCGATTTTCTTTGGTACGACCCATAGAGGCGAATTATAAGGACTGCTGCTCGGAACAATTATTTTCTGCACTAACATCTCGTTTATTTGTCTGTCTACTTCGGCACGATGCACAACCGGGTACCTATAAAGTTTGGTATAAATTGGCGAATCTGTCTTGGTTCTAATCCTATGTTGTATAACACTAGTAAACGGTAGATTGCTTCCTTCCTCGTAAAATATGTCTCGGTAATTGTTCAGCAACTTTTTTAATGTCGATTCGTCCCTTGAATTTAAATGTTTTGCAAATGTGCTATTAAGTGCACTGTCGCGTACTTTGTTTTGGCAACTAAATACTTGCAAATTTTCATTTTTTTAAATATTTTTCTACTTCGTACTCCTCATCTTCACAAAAATAAATCGGTAGTGTCGCATTTTCTGTAACAAGCTTCCGAGTTTTATAATTGACTATGCAGTTTAGGCTAAGCAATATATTGTTTCCCAATATACCGTCGAAGTAATCGTGAAATGGTAGTTCAATAAAATCGACAAACTGATTTTCTTTCCGAAATTCTTTAAAAAGTGGTACGCTATACCGCATGTTTGTTGAGACATTTCCATTTAGAAGTTTAATATTAAAGGTGGGCGACTTTGTTCTCCATTTCGGATTGCAAAGCTTTGGGTTTATTATGCTAAGTATCAATAATAAATTTTAGTTTTTTCACCTTCGTATTTATAACTATATAGGGTAATTTCCTAGAGCGCCAAATTCAAAATTCTGATTGCTTTAATTCATTCCTATATCCATTGGCTCAAGTGCAGGTTCGTTATGAGAAGGATTATGATATTGGTTGTTATGAAGATGTTGGTTACGTCCAGTTAAATGGTTGTATTGTGTACTATGGTTTGCTTGTTGGTTGTGATTTTGTGTTCTGTGTGACTGGTGGCTAATGTTGTGCGTTTGTCTCGATTGTGTAGAAAAATTTTGCTGTCGAGTGTTATAACTGTGTTGTTGTCTATGTTGATTTTGGAATATTTCGTTATTATTGTTGTATCTTCCCGTATTTCTGTAATTTAATGTCTGTTCGAAATTTCCTGCATTTCTATTGTAATTTTGTTGTAGTCTACTATTGAAATTATTGGAATTCGAGGTTTTATAATTTAAATAGCCGTTTGATTTTATGATTTCGAAAGCGTTCTTTAGACTTGTTGGGTCTCGACTTACGATTATGCTTTTGACAGGTTCCGGTAACCCGTATTTAAAAGAATTTAGGGCAATTCTGGCATTGCTTTCGCTGTTAACTTCAGGGAATCTGTTTTCACTGAAATAAAGCGCATTGTTCAACCGACATAAAAGTGTTGCTAATTTATTATAGAAGTTCTTAATTGAAGAGTCACATCGACATGCTCTAATCTTGTCGATTAATTCCTCAACTGAATTCTTCTCGCCATGATAATCGATCAAAACCTGTTTAATTGATGGCCAAGTATCTAAGTTTCCATTCATTAACAGTGACCTTCTTGCACTACCCGTAATTTTGTCTTTAATGTTGCCCATTAACAACACCTTATATTCGGATGGGAGAAGCTCCAAAATAGGCACCATTAAGTCAATTCTTTCGATAAAATTAAGTAGTGCGTCTCTATTACCATCATAATGCGGAATCGCATTTAGATTACTCGAAATGAGCTTAAATCTGCTACTTATGTCCAACTGATCCATGTTTATAACTTATTACGCAATTTAATTATAATTATTATAACAATAATTTTGAACTTAAACAACAATACTTCTAATTCGCTTCTGCGTTACAAACTCGTATTTATCAGTATTATACTTCTCAAGAAGGAAGGAAAAAAATGAATTCTTAAGCTATCGATACGATTCGTAATATTAACTCCTATTATACATACATACATTTCATTTTGTAGAATTGAATAATGATTTAAATTGAAGAAAATTATGTTCTTGTTGTTGATGCTGCAATTGGTTCTGTTAAGCTTCCAATTCGACGTTTGCAAGTGTTTGCTGCCTGTAGTTGCTGAAGCTGTTGCTGTTTTTATAGCTGTCACTGTTGCCGCTGTTGTTGCTCGTGTATGTGATTTTTTTTTCCTCTTTTAAGTATGTTGGTTTTATGCAACTGTACCCACAATTGTACGTTTTTCCACTTTTTTCTCCACTGGTCTAACTGTTAAGCTTTTGTTTTTTTTTCCTTACTTTAAATTTCAGTTATTATTGGTTTTGCATGTAATTTTTTTTTCTCTGTTCTTTTCGCTTTCGACTTTACGCAACTGTACCCACAAATGTACGTTTTCCACTTTTTACTCCACTGGTCTAACTGTTAAGCTTTTGTTTTTTTTTCCTACTTTAAATTTCAGTTATTATTGGTTTTGCATGTAATTTTTCTTCATTGGTCTAACTGTTAAATTTTTTTTTCTTCACTGGTCTAACTGTTTTGTCCAATAAATAGCTTCAATATAACACTTATATTAAATTCGAACGTAATGCACGTTTGAGTTATGCGCGCCGAAATTTACTCTCGCGCCTTTTATTAACAATAGTTTTATTTTTCTTTTAGATCCCGAAATTTTCTTTTAGGTTTTTCTTTGCACACGCTCTTAAATTTCTTTTCAAGAAAAACTACGCGTGGCTCGCTTCCGACTGCGCCAGTTAAGTGTCTTAGCTAGTTCTTTATTTCGGCAATTCAAAAATCGAACTGAACTTATTCTAGTTAAATGAAATGCACATAGCCTAGTTAAAGCGAATAGCGGGTGGAGTGGACGAGATGATAATTATTGCATTAGGAGATGGGAGACAAGGAGAAATAGAGATTAAGTGTTGGGAAGCGTACGGAATGTGGTGTGTAGGGTGAGGGGAATATCTGGATACATAACAATATACATAGCTATGTAAATATTTTTTCCTTACTTCTATTCTAAATTCTGGATTAACAGATTTCTTGTTTTTTGTTTTTTGCATGCTCTACCAATTTTTCACCTGTATCAATTATGTATGTATATTAAGTTTTATTGCTCAATAAAATGCCATATGAACATACAATTTGTATGCATATCTGAAATTTGATAGTTTTCAACATTTTTTACACGGTTTTCCGGAGTTAATATATGTAGTTCTTTATTTCATCTTATATGGGTTTCAAATGACATGGAACGTATTCCCCATTTTACTATAGGAAACACCTCTTTTTTTACACGGTTTCTTTTTACACGGATTATTGAGGAACGTATCTACCGTGTAAAAAAAGAGGTGCAAAAGAACAGCTGGTACGACGAGGAGTGCCGTGTCGCAGCGGAGAGAAAACAGACTGTTTACCTCGCAACGTTACGATCGACCACTACACGTGCGGGATGGGATAGATACCGAGAGTTGAAGAGGGAAGCGAGACGCATTTGCAGACAGAAGAAGAAAGAGGCCGAAATGCGTGAGTACGAAGAGCTTGATAAGCTGGCCGACAGGGGTAATGAAGGTTTCAAGACCGGAGCATACTCTTGTAGAACCCCAAAGGTGATCTATGTAGTCACCGATGCCCAGAGCATCCTTAAAGTATGGCGGGAACACTTCTCCAGCCTGCTGATTGGCAGTGAACGCACAACACCAGGAGAAGGAGAACCCGATTCCCCAATCGATGACGATGGAGCAGACGTTCCATTACCCGACCATGAAGAAGTTCGAATAGCAATTGCCCGCCTGAAGAACAACAAAGCGGCAGGGGCCGACGGATTGCCGGCCGAGCTATTCAAACACGGCGGCGAAGAACTGATAAGGAGCATGCATCAGCTTCTTTGTAAATAATGGTCGGACGAAAGCATGCCCAACGATTGGAATTTAAGTGTGCTATGCCCAATCCATAAAAAAGGTGACCTCACAATCTGCGCCAACTACCGTGGGATTAGCCTCCTCAACATCGCATATAAGGTTCCATCGAGCGTATTGTGTGAAAGATTAAAGCCCACCGTCAACAAACTGATTGGACCTTATCACCCGCAAAACTGATACGGCTGTGTAAGCTGACGTTGAGCAACACCAAAATCTCCATCAGAATCGGGAAGGACCTCTCCGAGGCGTTCGATACCAAACGAGGTTTCAGACAAGGCGATTCCCTATCGAGCGACTTTTTCAACCTGCTTCTGGAGAAAATAGTTCGAGCTGCAGAGCTTAATAGAGGAGTTACCATCTTTTATAAGAGTGTACAGTTGCTGGCGTATGCCGATGATATTGATATCATCGGCCTCAACACCCGCACCGTTAGTTCTGCTTTCTCCAGACTGGACAAGGAAGCAAAACAAATGGGTCTGGCAGTGAACAAGGGCAAGACGAAATATCTCCTGTCATCAAACAAACAGTCGTTGCACTCGCGACTTGGCACTCACGTCCCTGTTGACAGTCATAACTTTGAAGTCGTAGATAATTTCGTCTATCTTGGAACCAGCGTAAACACCACCAACAATGTCAGCCCAGAAATCCAACGCAGGATAACTCTTGCCAACAGGTGCTACTTCGGACTGAGTGGGCAATTGAGAAGCAAAGTCCTCTCTCGACAAACAAAAATCAAACTCTATAAGTCACTCATAATTCCCGTCCTGCTATATGGTGCAGAGTCTTGGACGATGTCAACAACGGATGAGTCAACGTTGCGAGTTTTCGAGAGAAAATTCTGCGAAAGATTTATGGTCGTTTGCGCGTTGGTCACGGCGAATATCGCATTCGATGGAACGATGAGCGTCTATATGACGACATTGACATAGTTCAGCGAATTAAAAGACAGCGGCTACGCTGGCTAGGTCCTGTTGTCCGAATGGACGAAAACACTCCAGCTCTGAAAGTATTCGACGCTGTACCCGCCGGGAGAAGCAGAGGAAGAGGAAGACCTCCACTCCGTTGGAAGGACCAGGTGGAGAAGGACCTGGCTGCGCTTGGAATATCCAATTGGCGCCACGTAGCGAAAAGAAGAAACGACTGGCGCGCTGTTGTTAACTCGGCTATAATCGCGTAAGCGGTGTCTACGCCAATTAAGAAAAAGAAGAAGAAATCCTGTTGTAGAAAAGTTATAAAAAAATCTTCAAGTATTATAATAGAACTATTTTGATGGAGTCTCTCTTCTTGAAGTAGAAATGTTAAACATCATATTGCATTGATTTTTATACCCTGAACAGGGTATATTAAGTTTGTCGCGATGTTTGTAACACCCTGAAAGAAGCGTCGGAGACCCTATAAAGTATATATATAAATGATCAGTTTGTTGAGCTGAGCTGATTTAACCATGTCCGTCTGTCTGTCTGTCCGTCCGTCCATCCGTCTTTATATATACGAACTAGTTATTGGTAATTTCTTACTTACAGCTTTAAAAAATAATTAAAAACACGATTGTAGTAAGTTTTTATCTATTACCTTTGTTTATTTGTGTATGAAAAATAAAAATGTGAAATACGAACTTTAAGTAAAAATTTTTTAAACTATATATAACATATAGTTCAACATATATATAACTATATATAACATTTATATAACTACTAGTTGTGCCGGCGACTTCGTCCGTGTGGAATAGTGATTCTGGTCTTCGGCTTTATCTTCTGTGTAAATTATATTGTTTGTTTTATTTTCTGGTGGCAGAAGAACATATTGATTTTCTCCGCAACCTGATCTTGACAACGGGACATATAATTGGCCATGTGAAAAGCAGTCTTGGCGTAAATCGATCCCCACGTGGTTAAATGTTTGCCCCTGCGATTTATTAATTGTATCGGCGAAGGATAGCTTAAGGGGAAATTGAATTCTTTTGAAATTAGAAGGTATATCATTTGGGATCATCGGGATGCGAGGTATTAGTACTGTTTGACCAACTGCTGGACTAGTCAAAACGATTGCAACGATCACGTTATTGCGAAGAAATTTGACTTGAAGTCGGGTCCCGTTGCATAAATTAGGTGGTTTCAGATTTCTAAGTAAAATTATTGGGGCGCCTATTTTTAGCTTAAGGGAATGTGGAGGAAGGCCACTTGGGTTCAAAGAATTTAGAAACTCCTGTGGGTAATGGACCACATCCTCTTGATCCAATACATTATCAATGGATGTGTATGTGACTATATCTCATTCAAGTTTATTTAAAATTATGTCTTTAATTTCGTCCACGCTACTGTTTCTCGCCGCCAATATTGCCCTTTGACACATCCATTGGTGATCTTTATTTTCTATTTCGCTGATGTCAGGGTAAACTTTTGATATTAAATCCTCAATGTTACCTACTCTTACTCCTAAATCGCGGTCAATTTTAATTTTATTTTTAAAATGAGGTATTTTCACGTCTCCTACTAAAAGTAATTTTGAAGTTAAAGTTATACGACCTCCCCCCAATTGGGCTCTCATATTTGTCGATAATTTTAAAATATTTACAAGCTTCCATAATGGAGAACTTTTAAGGCAAGACTTTACAATGTCTGCTCTAGTTCCCCTTAATATTACGGGTAAAGTTTGTCGAAAGTCCCCAGCAAACATAACAGTAATCCCACCCATGATTTTATCACAGCTTCTAAGATCTCTAAGAGTTCTGTCTAGAGCTTCTACGTGAGCTCTATGGATCATGGTACATTCGTCCTAGATTATTAAACTGACATCTTGTAAAACTTTTCCCAAAGGGCCATTTTTACGTATAGAGCACACGCTATCTTTCTCTAAAGAAACAATGCTAAGGCTAGCTGTCCCTGAGACCTTACTTTTGCTAATATAAGATTAGTAATGAAGGTCTTGCCGGTCCCACCGGGAGCATTCAAAAAAAAATTCTTCCTTCATTAAAACGAACACTTTGCAGAACACCATTATACGCTGTCACCTGGTCATTAACTAATCTTGGTTCATTTTGAATAATATACTCATTTAATTCATTTATATCATATGGTTTTCGCAATGCTACTTCCAACGGATCCAAAAGCGAATAATTTCTTTTTGATGCAGGAAGCCCAAAATCAGTTAGGGATTTGTCGCAAATCTCATGAATTTTATTTTATGATTAGTCCATCATTGTATACATCATCATTGTAAGCTAATGTCATATCCTGATTATCATTACGCAGTCTGTTTAATATATCTTCACATAAAGCATTACGAAATTTATTACATAACTCTAGGGCAGTGTTTCCCAAAGTGGGTGATAACGCCCCCTTGTGAGCGCTGCAGGTGTCAAGGGGGGCGGTAAGAGACCCAAAAAGAAAATGGGGGCGTTGAGTAGAGGCCTGTGGGGTTATTTGTTTTCTATGAGTTCTCGACTCTCAACAACAACTTGTGAACATCAACTAATATGAATTAAAAGATTGCTCAAACTCGGTTCTATATTTCTCTCCGCGTAGTTCATATATCTGTCCTATTTAATTGAATATAGAAAAAATGAAAATCATGTCAATCGGTCGCTCCGTTTCATAATGAAAGTAGACACAAACAAACAAATAAAAAGGCAACAGACACACTTTCGCATTTTAATAGTTACTCGTAGATATCTATCAGGTTTTAACAAGTTTTTGTTAAATAACCCAAATTGTGCATTCCTGTATCAATCGGCTGGTTCATTGAATACTTGTTCGGACTTGTTGTGTACGATTGAGCGTCGAATGAGATAAACGAGTTTATGCATGTTTGTTTTATGCCTGTCGGTGCTTGCTGCTTAAGCATTCCTATATGAACAATGTAATATTTATTTTATTTTCATTTGTGGTCTTGCGTGCAATAGATGAGCAGTACTTACGCCTCCTTTACACTACTCGCGAAGTTGAACGTATTTCTCAAAGCAAAACGAATGTCGGATGTAAAAACGAAGAGACCGCAATACTGTGCGGAATACATTAAATTCGGATTCATTGAAAATCCCACAAACCCATCCTCGCCTTTGTGTCTTCTATGTCTAAAAACATTTTCGAATGAAGCAATGAAGCCTTCAAGACTGCAAGGTCATTTGAATAAAACACATCCAGATAAGAAAGACAAGAATGTAGCATGTTTTCGAGACCTAGAGGAGAAGGATAATACTCAGCCAAGTGCAGCAAAACTATTTTCGGCGGCTGCTAAGCAAGATGACGACGGACTTCGAGCTTCGTACAATATCTCTTTGTTAATTGCTCAAAAAGGCAAACCACATAACATCGGAGAAGAGTTAATATTGCCAGCAATAAATGAAGTAATAACTACCGTGCTTCATGAACCGGCCGCAGATATTATCCGAAAAATTCCTTTGAGTAATAATTCTGTGCAAAGACGAATTGATGAAATGGCTGAAAACATTGAAGAATCATTGTACGATCACCTGAGGTCAATTCAATTTTCAATTCAGCTGGATGAGTCCACTTTACCAACTAATGAAGCATTGTTGTTGTCTTACGTGAGCTTTATTAAAGATGAGAAAATATGTGAAGAATTATTATTTGATAGAAATTTAGAGACCGATACAAAAGGCGAAACCCTATTCAATATATTGGAAAAGTTTTGCGATGAGAAAGAAATTCCTTTGAAAAATATTATTTCAGTGGCTACGGATGGCGCTCCGGCTATGACAGGGTGCCATAGAGGCTTCATAGCGCACTTAAAAAATAAAATTCCAGATGTCCTTGGTGTACATTGCGTTATTCATAGACAACATTAAGTTGCTAGAAACTTAAGTGAAAAACTATTTCAATCACTGCAATATGTCATCAAAGCAGTCAATAAAATCCGCAACAGCTCCTTGAATGATAGATTATTTCATCAGCTTTGTGTTACTAATGACGAGGATTTCAATCGTTTGTTGTTTCATACTGAAGTTCGTTGGCTATCAATAGGCAATTGTCTGACTCGATTCTACAACCTGTTTGACTCTGTTATAGAGTTCTTGGAAACTAAAGATACAGAATTTCAAGACAAGCTCATAACATCAAAGAATGATATAGCTTACATGACAGACCTGTATAAATTGTTCAACGACATGAATCTCCAACTGCAAGGTGATAAACTAAATTTAATTAAAACAAAAAACGTCGTTGCTGCTTTCGCAGCCAAACTGTTTCTACACAAAAAGAATCTGGGCAGACGTGAGTTTCACAATTTTCCGAATTTATCTGTATCATGCAGTAACGACGAATTGTTTGCCTACTGCCAACATTTGGAAAACCTCCACATTGTCTTCACCGAACTATACCAGGACATTTTGAACTTGGAAATACCAGACTGGGTGTTGGATCCGTTTTCAAATGTCAACACAGCAATGTCACCTCAGCTGGAAGAAGAACTTATAGAATTGACAACTAACGAGGAAATAAAAATCAAGTTCAAAAATGGTTACCAAGAATTTTGGCTACAAAAACCGATCTCGCAATTGTACCCTGGATTGTGGTTAATCGTTCAACGATTCTTGAAAGCATTCCTATCGTCATATTTGTGTGAACGTGGATTTAGTGCTGTGACAACACTGCTTACCAAAAATAGAAATCGTTTGCTTGTTACCGAACGTGGCGACTTGCGACTGTTCTTGAGTAAATTGGAACCTGATATTAACAAACTTATTTAACAGCATCAGATTCATCTTTCACATTAGTTTTTATATATGGATCGATTATTTTAGTTTTATTTTTAATAAAAGATTCTCTGTTTTAATACTATAAAGTTGTATTTCAATAATCATTCTTATTGGCAGGTGGAGCCCGTAAGAATTAACTTGAGACCTAAGCGCCGTTGTATGTTACCTACTGCGCTCAGGTTTCAAGTTGCTAGTTATAGTAAAAGTTTCGTTTAGATTTCTCCGTTAATATACATATATAGGTCACAATAATTAATTTGAAGTTATAGTGGTTTTTAAATAGGTGAAAAAATGGGGGCGCTAAAAGAATATTTATTCTCAAAGTGGGCGGTAGACAAAATAAGTTTGGGAACCACTGTTCTAGAGTTTTGTTTGTTGTGGGGGGAAGTTTCCTTAACTTTTGAAATTTCCTTAATTGTGAATTAAGTCTACTTTGTGCTTCGCTGTGCAGCGTTTGAGCTTTTTTGCCTTTAAGTGGTTCTTTTTGTACTATTATATGCGCTCTTTTGGGATGAGCTGGGAAATGTGCTGTAGTGAACCATTGAATGGTGTCTTTTGTGACAATGTAAGCAACAAAATTTGCTTTTGCAATTTTTATATGTATGCGCATGTGACAGGCGGTTTGTGCAAAATCTTTTTGGCCTGACAAAATTATTGCGTTCGTTATCTTTTAAGTTTTCAAACTTCTCCCAAGATTTCAGCTTGTGCCCTCCTTTGCACAGTTCGCATGAGGTGTGTTTGTTTTGCTCGGATATGAACGATTGTGTTTTGTTAATGCTTCTGTTTATATTGTTATTGCTCCTAACTTGGCTTCTATTTTGGTCGTGTTTAATGTTTTTAGTTCTGACTATTTTTTCCTTTACCCTTTCCGCTATGTCGTATTGGGTACTTTAGGAAGTCTTTCATATGCTGCCACATTGGGCATTTTCTTCTTGATGAGTGCGATTGCTCCCACAAAAGTAACGAGTTTTCTGGTAATGCTGCGGTACATATATTTACGAAAATAGAGTCCCAATTGTTTGGGAATATTTTGTGTCGATAGAACCGACAAACAATTCGAAACAGTGGATTCTAGTTTGATGAATTCTTCACTTGTTTTTTTTTCATTTTTGGGAAGTTCATTTGTGTCGTTACTTGTGACCAGTATTCTTTCGTTTTCATATCTAGCTTTTAGAGCTTCTCAAGCCAAATTGAAGTTATCATCATTTAATACGAACTGTTTGACCATTACGCCTGCTTGACCTTTTGTTTTGTATCGGAGGTAATACAATTTAATACATCTTGATTAAAACTCTTCTGGTAGATCTGAATCGGCAGAATCTACTATGGCGTCATAAGCCGCTTGGAGACGAGTTCAAAATTTTTTAAAATTTTGGTCTTTTATATTTTTAATAACGATTCAGAGTTTTCTTGAATCGGTGAGCCGGAAAATCTACTGTAGTATCTTAATAAACTATCACTTTCTGAAATAAATTTTGCAACCTGTTTTGATTTTGATTTTTAGTGTATGGTAAAATATCTGTCGAATTAAATTTTTCTAACCGCGAACAGAATACTCTTTAAAAAAATAAGAGTTTATTTCGTATTAAACGGGTTATTTATTTTTTTATTAATATCGTTTCTTATTTACTTGCAATTAAAATATTTTATTTACAATAATGAAAATATGTTTTATTTATTTATTAAGTAATATTATTTATTTTGTTAACTAGAGGACCCGTCGACGCTTTACTGTGTTTGACCCATATGTAATACTACTACTACCATCTATATGATTTCTATTAGTGAGATTATAACTATAAGTTAATGACATAGCTTTTTTGTGAAGCAACTTGTGTTAGTTTGCAAAAAAATGTTCGTGTGTTAATAAAGCATTGGTTTTTGGGGAAAAATAATGTTGAATTTGGGCTCTGCACCAAAAAAATCAACCGGTGAAAAGAGATTTGGAAAGAGGCGAAATGAGCACCGAGGATAATGACGCCCTAAAGAAGTGAAAGGTCAGTGCAAAGTGGGTGCCTCGCAAGTTCATAATCTAACAAAAACAAGGAATTGCTGATTATGAGGAGTGTTTAAGTGCTCTTTAATCGTAATAAAACCGAATTTTTGCGTCGGTGTGTGATAATAGAAATACCGCTCCATCATTCCTCACTGGAGTCCAACCGACAGATATTATAGTGGACCGCACATGATGAACCGGTTTTCAAGCGTGGAAAGATGAAAAAGTCGGTTGGCAAGGTTATGACATCAGTCTTTTGGGATGCACGTGATTTTAATATTCATCTACTGATTACTGAGCCAGTTGTGATCCATTGCACTGCGTCTTTGGTTGCAGTTCCATTTTACTATTACAAATATTTATTTTTTGCCAGGATCAGTTTGAAATAGTAGGCATATATTTCATCGATTCCGTTTAAATATTCCTCGCTAGAGATCTCCGATAATAAACGCGTCCGAACGCTGCTAAAATCAAAGTGCTATAGGGAGAACCGTGGCCTCCGACGCGCTATTCATTTAAATTTGATGCCGTAAAGGGTCATATAGATCTATATTAAATCGACAATGTATTTAAGGTTTTTAATTGGATAACGATTAATACTGTATTGGTGAAAATCGCTTCGAAAATGAGCTATTATTTGTCGTAAAAAGTAAATGACAAAAAAATGTTATTGTGGAATATCCATAAGAGATAGACATATACTTACCAACCCAGTTTTCTGTAGACCTTTTCAATGTGTACAATACTTTACATTTACATAGTACATTATATTGATAAATCTCCTAGAGTTTAGCCTGCGTCGCCGCGTAATCGGAAAAAAAATTAAGTAGTATTTACGACATCACATTAGAAAACTCAAAAATAACAGTATTTCTCCACTAAAAAACCGCATCAAAATCCTTCGCGTAGTTTTAAAGATTTAAGCATACAAAAGGGACATAGGGACAGAAAAATCTACTTTCTTTTATACTATGTATTGAAGCCGCACTTTAATTTATTAACACTTTTTACGTCCTTATGTTAGTATTTGGATTCACCCTAATTGTTTTTTGTATGTTTAAATACACAAAGTTAAACTAGTAAGAAGACTTCGAATAGTTAAGTATTTGATTTTATGTATATGTATACATATTGAGTTATAAAATTCATAAGAAATAAAAAATTTTCCAAAAATAATCGAACTTTAACTGTTAATATCTTTTAAACGTTTGGGTTTACGAAAAAGTCATAATAGACCTTTTTTGTAGAGCATTCAATTTCCTACAAAATGTAAGGAACAAAATATTTTTTCAAGTAGTTGGAAGCGAGATATAAATTTTTCTATCTGATAATAAGAAAAAATAGAAAACTGTATGTAGGAGGACCTTCCCGTTACAATTAAAAACTCATGTTTGGAGAGCCTTTCTTAGAGGTGTCTAGGAAGTACGCAAGGGTGTATGTTTCTCCAGCCAATTTTGTTCTTCTGCTTTTCCCAGTTGGTCGGACCCTGCTTTTGTTTGTTGTTTGTATTTTGTGTTTTTGTTTCTGTTCGCGCCCGAATACTATTGGGTAGTCGAAAAGTCGTTTCGTATTTTGTCAGTAGATCTCTTTGCAGTTGTACATATATCTCCAGTGATACCAATCACAATGTGTCATACCATATACTTAGTTTTGGAAAGGTGAGATTTTAGTAAATTAAAATCGGGGAAGTTGAAAAACAGTTACAGCTGTTCAAAAATGAAGAAATTCGCTATATTTTGGAATGTTTGTATAAAAAAGGCAAGAATGCAACGCAAGCTACCAATAAAATTTGTGGAGTTTACGGAGATGTTGCAGTATCAGTTCGTGTGGCGCAACAATGGTTCGCTCGCTTCGGTTCTGAAAATTTCGATTTACACTGATGAAAGTTTTACAATGATGGAATAATGTCTCTAGCGGAAAAATAGCAAAAAGTGGTCTACCAAAATGGTACATAATATATTTGTTTATTTATTTATTTATTAGTATAAATATAAAAAAATAAGTACAAGTTTGATTAGAAATACGAAACGACTTTTCGACTACCCATTATTTGTTTTTGATTTTTATTTTGTTTTAAGGTTTCGCGCACTCGATTGTCTGCTTGTGTTTTTATATATTTTTTGCTTCTTCTATGTCCTTTTGAGTTTTTTTTTGCTCGCCACCACACTTCACGGCACTGCACTTGTTTTTGTTTTTGTTTTATTCTGTGGTTTGTCCTTTTTTATACTCTTGCAACCAGTTGCTACAGAGTATTACAGTTTTGTTCACCTAACCGTTGTACGTATCACCTAAAACTAAACGATATATATAAGTATATATATGTATATATTGCTATGCGATAGCTATTTCGCATGCCAGTGAAGTTTGCACACTTTTCGCGATGATAATTTCGACATATCAACAATACAAGGGGGCAGAATGCTTGATTCTACGAATTCTTTTGAGTTCCAAAGATTTGCCATTTCAATTCAAACGTATTCAGTTTCCAGGGAAAATTGCATTTGCCATGACAATCAACAGCACAGAAGGATAGTAGCTAGAAGTGTGTGGCATAAATCTGGAAATGCTATGTTTTTCACACGGCCATATATATGTATGTATGTATATGGCGTGTTCAAAAGTTGAAACCCCATCTTCTCTGTACATTCACGCACTGGAACAGAAGCCAAAAAGTTGTTGTTTATCAGGCTGCGCTACATTGAAAAAAAATTTAGAAAATTCGCAAATAAATGATTTTCAACACAATATACAGTGTCGGACAAAACATATTGGACTCATATCAACGAATTACATTATCATCTCCTATTCTCGCAATTATCATTTTAATAAACAATTCGCTCTAATTTAAAGAATAAATATTTATTTTATGAAAACATACAAAACCGTAAAAATTATTTGATTCCTTGCCATTTTATACGAAAAAATTAAACATATTCAATATTCAGTGCAACAAAACACATTGGAATAATGATTTTATTTTAATATTTTATAGCATAATCATTATTTTCAATTGCTTCAGTGCATCTATTTGGCATAGAAGCTATAAGGTTGTTAATAACTTCTTGTGGAATGTTTAACCAGACTTGTTTTACAGCTTCGAAGATTTTTTTATCTCCATTCACTCCTCTATCTATCCTTCTATTTATTATATCCCAAAGATCTCTATAGGGTTGAGATCCGGCGATTGAGATGACCACTTTAACATTAATATTTTGAGCTACGACCCAATCACAAGTTTCAAGGTGTGCTTTGGGTCGTTATCGGGTTGAAACCATGAAACCATGAAAGTGGCATATTACACTCGGCATGGGAAGCATCACGTTCTCAAGGATGTCTTTGTATATAAATCGATCCAACCAAACTCGGAAAAACATCCCCATACATATTGCCACCTCCACCATGCTTATCTGTACCTTGGCAGTATCGGGGATTAACCTCTTATTTTTTGGTTGGTGAACTATTGTTTTCCATTGTTTCACTGACCAGTTGATGTATTCCCGAGCAAATTGTAATCGGTTTAGTCGCTTTTTCTTGATACATTATAAAGGCTTTTCAGCTGCCTTATAACTTGTTTGCCCACCTGCACACGATCTTCGTTGTACAGTACGGCTGCTAACTTTCAAAGTTAAGGCTTTATCCACGATCGCTACCGACTTATCTGGAAACTTTTTTAATTCTCTAAGTATTTTTTAATCGTCTTGTCGTTTTGTAGCTTTGGGTCGTCCTCCACGGTGGTGAGAAGATCCCAGATCCACTGTCTGTAAATTTATTTGAAATAAAGCTCGCTGTCGATTTTTGATATAATTTTTTTTACAATCGTTTTTTTTTTATAATCCATTTTTGTAGGCTTTAATAATTAATTGTTTTAATTGAATTGAATGTTTGTTTACAGCCATGGCAACTTTTTGTTATTAATTTCTTTGTAATTAATAGAATTAAATGACGTCACGACTTTTGATGTAAAGACACTTGGTTAAACTAAAATGATGCTGATTCTTTATGTCATTGTTTAAATTACATAGATAATGTAAACTTAAAACAAAATTATAAGGTTTTTCAGTGTTCGACTAAATAAACGATATGCCTTTATATTTAAATATTTACGACATGTTTTTGGCATTCATAGCCATCAGTCCAACATGTTTTGTCCGACACTGTATATAAATGACCAGGATGACGAGAAAAGTTTAAATCCGGTTTACTGTTTGTCTGTCCGTCCGTGCAAGCTGTAACTTGAGTAAAAATTGAGATATCTTGATATGTATGTAGGTTCCTTAGTATAAAAAAAAATTCGAGTTCGTAGATGGCCGTAATCGGACTACTGCCACGGTCACAAATCACCATTAACCGTAAAGTGACGTAACTATGCATTAAATTAAAATATAAAGCTGTAATATGTTACAGAGGATTGCTGTAGCAAGAGGCCACTTTGGAAAAATTTTTTTTGAAAAAGTGGGTGTGGCGACTATTTGGTTTCGTCAAAAAAAGACCTTTTTTTCGTGAATTTTTTTAGAAAAAATTATTTCTGTAGGTTATTTTACTTATTATTATATGAAAGTACAACATTTGAAGGATAGTTAAAAAAAGTTTTATCAAAAAATAGCGAGGAATAACGGATTTATCGTCGATCCCTGCAGGCACCTCGAAAAAAAGTTGCTGTGCGGTGACCAGCTTTAGTTTATTAGTTTATTTTTCAATTGACGTCGAGTTTTTTTTAATTTTTCAATTTTTCAATTTTTGGTACCATTTTCAAGCCAAAATGACGATTTTAGACGAAAAAATCGACCTATTTGTTATTGTAAAATTCTTAGAAATTATAATTTTTGGAAAAACTCGACTTCATTCGAGAGCTATGTATATGTAGAATATTTGTACAAAATTTCAAAACGATCGATGCGGTAGTTTTTTCTGTAGGCTGGTCACCGACTTTAAAAATGACATATTTGGGAAAATCGATTCAAAGTTTTGTAGACTCAGCGCAGGTAGTTAGAGGTACCGTTATTCAACCTGCTGTAACTTCGTTAGTTTTTCTCCGAATGACCTAAAACTTTAACACAATATTCTTGAGATGTTGATGGTGCAGAAAAAAAAGTTAAAAAAATTAAAAAAAAAGTTGTCATTCCTATTTATGTAATGTACGCAAGGGTGTATGTTTCTCCAGCCAATTTTGTTCTTCTGCTTTTCCCAGTTGGTCGGACCCTGCTTTTGTTTGTTGTTTGTATTTTGTGTTTTTGTTTCTGTTCGCGCCCGAATACTATTGGGTAGTCGAAAAGTCGTTTCGTATTTTGTCAGTAGATCTCTTTGCAGTTGTACATATATCTCCAGTGATACCAATCACAATGTGTCATACCATATACTTAGTTTTGGAAAGGTGAGATTTTAGTAAATTAAAATCGGGGAAGTTGAAAAACAGTTACAGCTGTTCAAAAATGAAGAAATTCGCTATATTTTGGAATGTTTGTATAAAAAAGGCAAGAATGCAACGCAAGCTACCAATAAAATTTGTGGAGTTTACGGAGATGTTGCAGTATCAGTTCGTGTGGCGCAACAATGGTTCGCTCGCTTCGGTTCTGAAAATTTCGATTTACACTGATGAAAGTTTTACAATGATGGAATAATGTCTCTAGCGGAAAAATAGCAAAAAGTGGTCTACCAAAATGGTACATAATATATTTGTTTATTTATTTATTTATTAGTATAAATATAAAAAAATAAGTACAAGTTTGATTAGAAATACGAAAAGACTTTTTCGACTACCCATTATTTGTTTTTGATTTTTATTTTGTTTTAAGGTTTCGCGCACTCGATTGTCTGCTTGTGTTTTTATATATTTTTTGCTTCTTCTATGTCCTTTTGAGTTTTTTTTTGCTCGCCACCACACTTCACGGCACTGCACTTGTTTTTGTTTTTGTTTTATTCTGTGGTTTGTCCTTTTTTATACTCTTGCAACCAGTTGCTACAGAGTATTACAGTTTTGTTCACCTAACCGTTGTACGTATCACCTAAAACTAAACGATATATATAAGTATATATATGTATATATTGCTATGCGATAGCTATTTCGCATGCCAGTGAAGTTTGCACACTTTTCGCGATGATAATTTCGACATATCAACAATACAAGGGGGCAGAATGCTTGATTCTACGAATTCTTTTGAGTTCCAAAGATTTGCCATTTCAATTCAAACGTATTCAGTTTCCAGGGAAAATTGCATTTGCCATGACAATCAACAGCACAGAAGGATAGTAGCTAGAAGTGTGTGGCATAAATCTGGAAATGCTATGTTTTTCACACGGCCATATATATGTATGTATGTATATGGCGTGTTCAAAAGTTGAAACCCCATCTTCTCTGTACATTCACGCACTGGAACAGAAGCCAAAAAGTTGTTGTTTATCAGGCTGCGCTACATTGAAAAAAAATTTAGAAAATTCGCAAATAAATGATTTTCAACACAATATACAGTGTCGGACAAAACATATTGGACTCATATCAACGAATTACATTATCATCTCCTATTCTCGCAATTATCATTTTAATAAACAATTCGCTCTAATTTAAAGAATAAATATTTATTTTATGAAAACATACAAAACCGTAAAAATTATTTGATTCCTTGCCATTTTATACGAAAAAATTAAACATATTCAATATTCAGTGCAACAAAACACATTGGAATAATGATTTTATTTTAATATTTTATAGCATAATCATTATTTTCAATTGCTTCAGTGCATCTATTTGGCATAGAAGCTATAAGGTTGTTAATAACTTCTTGTGGAATGTTTAACCAGACTTGTTTTACAGCTTCGAAGATTTTTTTATCTCCATTCACTCCTCTATCTATCCTTCTATTTATTATATCCCAAAGATCTCTATAGGGTTGAGATCCGGCGATTGAGATGACCACTTTAACATTAATATTTTGAGCTACGACCCAATCACAAGTTTCAAGGTGTGCTTTGGGTCGTTATCGGGTTGAAACCATGAAACCATGAAAGTGGCATATTACACTCGGCATGGGAAGCATCACGTTCTCAAGGATGTCTTTGTATATAAATCGATCCAACCAAACTCGGAAAAACATCCCCATACATATTGCCACCTCCACCATGCTTATCTGTACCTTGGCAGTATCGGGGATTAACCTCTTATTTTTTGGTTGGTGAACTATTGTTTTCCATTGTTTCACTGACCAGTTGATGTATTCCCGAGCAAATTGTAATCGGTTTAGTCGCTTTTTTCTTGATACATTATAAAGGCTTTTCAGCTGCCTTATAACTTGTTTGCCCACCTGCACACGATCTTCGTTGTACAGTACGGCTGCTAACTTTCAAAGTTAAGGCTTTATCCACGATCGCTACCGACTTATCTGGAAACTTTTTTAATTCTCTAAGTATTTTTTAATCGTCTTGTCGTTTTGTAGCTTTGGGTCGTCCTCCACGGTGGTGAGAAGATCCCAGATCCACTGTCTGTAAATTTATTTGAAATAAAGCTCGCTGTCGATTTTTGATATAATTTTTTTTACAATCGTTTTTTTTTTATAATCCATTTTTGTAGGCTTTAATAATTAATTGTTTTAATTGAATTGAATGTTTGTTTACAGCCATGGCAACTTTTTGTTATTAATTTCTTTGTAATTAATAGAATTAAATGACGTCACGACTTTTTATGTAAAGACACTTGGTTAAACTAAAATGATGCTGATTCTTTATGTCATTGTTTAAATTACATAGATAATGTAAACTTAAAACAAAATTATAAGGTTTTTCAGTGTTCGACTAAATAAACGATATGCCTTTATATTTAAATATTTACGACATGTTTTTGGCATTCATAGCCATCAGTCCAACATGTTTTGTCCGACACTGTATATAAATGACCAGGATGACGAGAAAAGTTTAAATCCGGTTTACTGTTTGTCTGTCCGTCCGTGCAAGCTGTAACTTGAGTAAAAATTGAGATATCTTGATATGTATGTAGGTTCCTTAGTATAAAAAAAAATTCGAGTTCGTAGATGGCCGTAATCGGACTACTGCCACGGTCACAAATCACCATTAACCGTAAAGTGACGTAACTATGCATTAAATTAAAATATAAAGCTGTAATATGTTACAGAGGATTGCTGTAGCAAGAGGCCACT
Source organism: Bactrocera neohumeralis (assembly GCF_024586455.1). NCBI lineage: Eukaryota > Metazoa > Arthropoda > Insecta > Diptera > Tephritidae > Bactrocera > Bactrocera neohumeralis. The sequence continues at coordinate 5,634,427 of NW_026089624.1, forward strand.
TTGGAAAAATTTTTTTTGAAAAAGTGGGTGTGGCGACTATTTGGTTTCGTCAAAAAAAGACCTTTTTTTCGTGAATTTTTTTAGAAAAAATTATTTCTGTAGGTTATTTTACTTATTATTATATGAAAGTACAACATTTGAAGGATAGTTAAAAAAAGTTTTATCAAAAAATAGCGAGGAATAACGGATTTATCGTCGATCCCTGCAGGCACCTCGAAAAAAAGTTGCTGTGCGGTGACCAGCTTTAGTTTATTAGTTTATTTTTCAATTGACGTCGAGTTTTTTTTAATTTTTCAATTTTTCAATTTTTGGTACCATTTTCAAGCCAAAATGACGATTTTAGACGAAAAAATCGACCTATTTGTTATTGTAAAATTCTTAGAAATTATAATTTTTGGAAAAACTCGACTTCATTCGAGAGCTATGTATATGTAGAATATTTGTACAAAATTTCAAAACGATCGATGCGGTAGTTTTTTCTGTAGGCTGGTCACCGACTTTAAAAATGACATATTTGGGAAAATCGATTCAAAGTTTTGTAGACTCAGCGCAGGTAGTTAGAGGTACCGTTATTCAACCTGCTGTAACTTCGTTAGTTTTTCTCCGAATGACCTAAAACTTTAACACAATATTCTTGAGATGTTGATGGTGCAGAAAAAAAAATTAAAAAAATGAAAAAAAAAGTTGTCATTGGCCCACATGTTGCCATTTATGTCCTCACGACCACTTTGAAAATGGCGTTGCAAGCCTTTTGGATGGCCTCTACGTCTCCATAACGCTTTCTTTTCATGGTCAAATGCATTTGTCCGAAAAGGAAGAGGTCGAACGTTGCCATATTAGGTGAATAATCGGTCACAAGAGTCGATCGATGAGAGTAATTTTTGGTCGTTATTCAATTTGTGTGGAACAAACCGTGCACACACCTTACGTAAGCCCAAATGTTCGGTCAAATTGCGATAAATCGAGGTTTGGAGATGTTCAATTCCATTTCCATGAATGACGATGATGATTTCGGCTGAATTTTAATGAATTCACGCACGGTTTCGATGGAATTTCCGGTGATCACGGATTTTGATTGGCCCACATGTTGATCGTCATTTATGTCCTCACGACCACTTTGAAAACGTTGAAACCACTCGTGCACTCTGCTACGGGATAGGCAATCATCGCCATAAACTTGTTTCATCAATTGAAACGATTCGGTAAAAGTTTTACCAATTTTAAAACAAAATTTAATGTTGGCTCTGTGTTCGAAGCCCATTTTCGCACCGATAAGACAAACATACTGACACTTTAAACGCAATAACTTCACTTTCAATCAATGAAATTCTCACTGGACAATCGGTAAAGATAGCAGATTCTAACGCACCAGTCGACATATAGATGGCGCCACCAGGGGCGCTAGATTTAAAAGTCCTGTTTACTTTGGAAGGCACCTTGTATAATGGTTTTAGTTTTTCGAACAAATCGTACGAGGGCTGTTATATATATTCTGGCCTAGGGCAACACTAAGTGTTGCCAGGTGAAATCTGACATTTCCATTGGAAAGTTTGACATTTTTTAGCATAACATTACTCAGAACGTTTTGTCATTTAATCGTGAATTGTTTTATTTACAGGGAATTAAAAAAATCATCTCGGCCAAAAAATGGAATTAACTCGTGAACATTTTCGTGCGATCTTTTTTCACAACTTTCGACGTGGACTATCACGACAAGAGTGCATCGATGAACTAAAATCTTTGTATGGCTATGAAGCACCATCCTATAGCACTGTGAAAAACTGGTACAACGAATTCAATCATGGCCGACGCTCGCTCAAAGACGAATTCCGTGAAGGTCGTCCAAAAACAGCCGTTGTGCCAGAAAACATCGATGCCGTACGTGAACTGATAATGCAAGACCGTCATGTAACATACCTTCAGATAGAGGCATGCCTATGCATTTCTCCTACCAGCATACATTCGATATTGCATGAACACCAGGCCGTAAAAAAGGTTTGTTCTTGTTGGATCCCGCACAATTTGACAATCGCTCAAAAAAAGGCTCGTGTGGATTGGTGTAAAGAAATGCTGAAAAAATACGATAGCGGTGCTTCAAAAGACGTTTTATCAGATCGTCACAGGTGACGAATCATGGATCTATGCGTATGAGCCCGAAACAAAACAGCAATCGACAAAAAAAAGAAACCTTTTTGGTTGATAAATATCCCTATTTACATTATTAGGCCAGAAATATATATGTATAGCAACCTACGTATGTGACTGTCAGCATATGAGTTAAATATATCTTCAGGTTTGCGTTTTACATCTTTATCTTGCTTTGATTCCTGCAAGCTGCAAGAGTATAAAAAGTTCAGTTACACCCGAACTTAGCCCTTCCTTACTTGCTTAAATTTAGTTTTTTTTTTTCTTGAACGAAACCAATGGTGCCGTTGGGAATGGCTCGAAGGACCATGCATGTGTGGGTGCCCAACTTAGAGGAAGCACACACTTAAGTCACTTACACTCGCGTTAACTACTATATGTAGTTGTGGTTGATCACGGATTGATTAAAGTCTACTTTTTTATAACAATATTACGTTACAATAAAAATTAGTGCAAAAAAGCGTATCCGATGATTTTTTTTGTGCAATATTTCTTTATTTATTGAATCTGCATTTTGTTTTGAAAGCCTAACAATAAGTAATAAAATCTTAAATCAATTTAAAAATTAGACAACTCAAGCAAGTAACTGAGCTGTTTTGGTGATAGTTGTTCTTTAGTACGCAGGCATATCTCTTCTTTTAATGCGTGTTTGATCGCAGAAATGTACCAAAGCATTAGTCAAAGGGTTTGGGTGATCTCGGAGTTTAGATACATATTAAATTCGACTGTCTCTACTTCTTTCTTTATCATACATAGATCTGTATGGATATTTGCATTACGCATGTACCACGGTGAACACGTGATTGTTCTAAGCAATTTTCATTGGAACCTTTGTATCGGGTGATTTTTTTGAGGTTAGGATTTTCATGCATTAGTATTTGACAGATCACGTGGGATTTCAGACATGGTGTCAAAGAGAAAGATGCTCAGTATGCTTTTACATTTCATCATGAATAGACTTACTAACGAGCAACGCTTGCAAATCATTGAATTTTATTACCAACATCAGTGTTCGGTTCGAAATGTGTTTCGCGCTTTACGTCCGATTTATGGTCTACATAATCGACCAAGTGAGCAAACAATTAATGCGATTGGGACCAAGTTTCGCACTCAGTTTACTTTATTGGACATTAAACCAACCACACGAATGCGTACAGTGCGTACAGAAGAGAATATTGCGTCTGTTTCTGAGAGTGTGGCTGAAGACCGTGAAATGTCGATTCGTCGCCGTTCGCAGCAATTGGGTTTGTGTTATTCGACCACATGGAAGATTTTACGCAAAGATCTTGGTGTAAAACCGTATAAAATACAGCTCGTGCAAGAACTGAAGCCGAACGATCTGCCACAACGTCGAATTTTCAGTGAATGGGCCCTAGAAAAGTTGGCAGAAAATCCGCTTTTTTATCGACAAATTTTGTTCAGCGATGAGGCTCATTTCTGGTTGAATGGCTACGTAAATAAGCAAAATTGCCGCATTTGGGGTGAAGAGCAACCAGAAGCCGTTCAAGAACTGCCCATGCATCCCGAAAAATGCACTGTTTGGTGTGGTTTGTACGCTGGTGGAATCATTGGAGCGTATTTTTTCAAAGATGCTGTTGGACGCAACGTTACGGTGAATGGCGATCGCTATCGTTCGATGCTAACAAACTTTTTGTTGCCAAAAATGGAAGAACTGAACTTGGTTGACATGTGGTTTCAACAAGATGGCGCTACATGCCACACAGCTCGCGATTCTATGGCCATTTTGAGGGAAAACTTCGGAGAACAATTCATCTCAAGAAATGGACCCGTAAGTTGGCCACCAAGATCATGCGATTTAACGCCTTTAGACTATTTTTTGTGGGGCTACGTCAAGTCTAAAGTCTACAGAAATAAGCCAGCAACTATTCCAGCTTTGGAAGACAACATTTCCGAAGAAATTCGGGCTATTCCGGCCGAAATGCTCGAAAAAGTTGCCCAAAATTGGACTTTCCGAATGGACCACCTAAGACGCAGCCGCGGTCAACATTTAAATGAAATTATCTTCAAAAAGTAAATGTCATGAACCAATCTAACGTTTCAAATAAAGAACCGATGAGATTTTGCAAATTTTATGCTTTTTTTTTTTTAAAAAAGTTATCAAGCTCTTAAAAAATCACCCGATATTATATCAATATTAGTTGCACAGGTCGTACCCGATGATGAACGAAACGGTTTTCAATTTTAATTCCAATGTCCGATAATCATCCGGCTGATTGAGTTAATAAACATATATACATATGTGCGAAGCGGTATAGCGTTGATGTACACAACCGAATCATCTATCCAACCGATTATATTGCAGCGCGCGGCATTGGTGTCGAGGAACGAAAGGTACTCTAAGCGACGATGTTGAGCGTTGTTACAAGCTGCGTGTGGTATATTATCCGGTCCCGCATGCTGCGTCCAAAAAAACCGTCTTCTTCATGAACAACGATCAGTAGAATGGCTGGCAATAGCTTTGTGATGTTATTTTTGTTATTACTTTTTTAAGTAAAAAATATAAATTTTTTATATTTTAATTTAATTGTTTTATCATACGTACTTATGTCCGTTCTCTTGTTCTAAGCTACCTGCCCGCCCATTTTCAGCTAATTCGTTTCAGCCGTTCTTGAGTTATAAATTGTATTTACATATGTATATACATATAACATACATAGATATACACCCTGTCAAGAAAGTATCGGGAATTCGTCATATCCCTTCGCTTATATCATCCAACTGTACTTAATTATGATGCCAAAAATTTGCGCGATCTGTCCACCAGTGTGTTTACGATTGGAAGAAGCGTTGGCACATGTAGATCGCTTCAAATGGATGTTACTTTGAAGGCGATAAAACAACTTTGAATGATGATTGAAAAATTGTCGTTTTTATTTATAAATTCCTTACCCTATAAATTACACTACCCGTAATAAGTCAACGCTCATGGGCAAAATAAATGTGTACTGTTTTAATCACTGTAGCTTTTATGCATACTATTATCCTCAATTAGCTAAACTGTGCATCATGCCACACAGACAGGCGACGCCATAGATAACGGGGCGGGGAAAAAATACATGCGTCAAGAGTGTACGCTCATCTAGTTTCAATTCTAGTTATTGTATCGTACATCCATCGAATTTAACAAAAACCTTTTTTTAGTTAAAGCAATTTTCTTCTTCTTGAATGTCGTAGACACCGCTTACGCATCCATTGTATCGGCGTCGCTCACCAAACGGCAATGGTGGTACATTCAGTATTTAATTTAGAGGAATGAATATCGAAGTTGACAACACATGGATCATACCATATTCGCCACTATTGTCTAATTCGCATTCAAAACTCATATCAATGTAGAGTATGCAGTTTGGTGAAACCGATCAAATACGTTTGCAACCAGGCGCTTATTGGCCTTGAACGATACGGTCGATACGTGAACTGCAATGAAGCGTTTTGTAAGATATTTATTTTTGCAATACATGAACATTTTTGTTGTGCATCTCGTAGTTTATTGGAGAAGGCCAAGGAGTGTATTTCGACTCAGAGAATACAGTACCGCCAGCGGAAACATCGCCAACAACAAAATTGTCTTTGACGAGTTTTTTCTCAACTTGCGTAAGTAAGCCTTGATATTATACATGGAATGCATAGTCGAAGAAATGGTTACGCAGAAAGCAAGGCCAAGCAGTGGACGGACGAGGTGTGGTCTCAACTAATATATTAGGACGAATTTATTCAATCCTCCCGAAAAACGACGGTTGCTTCTACCTTCGGTTGCTATTGATTAAGGTGCGCAGTTCAACTTCATTTGAGTCATTGTGTATTGTGAATGGTACGATGTGTGTAACTTTTTGAGAAGCATGTCAGCAATTACAATTGCTGGAACATGGAATCAAACGATGGAGGATGCGATAGCTACTTCGCATATTTTCGTTACATTTCGCGAAGATCATTTCGACTTATCAGCCCTCAAATTCATGTCAATTAGGGGATACGTACAAAAATGACATTGCCGAAGAAATTTATCATCGTATTCGCTAAGAATTGGAAATGTGCAAATTCCGGTTGATACTTCCAGCGGTTTGATATCAATTCCACCTGCCTTTTTTTCAAATTATCGTAACTACGATTCCTTGAGTGCACGCGCAGTTTTAGCTTCCAAAAATACCGATGTTATTAACTTAAAATGAACAAAATTCAAAGTCAAATTGCATTTGTGATGACAATCAACAGGACATAACGATAGTCGCTAGAAGTGTGTGGTATAAATCTGAGAATGCTATGTTTTTCACACGGCCAGATAGACGTGGCGTGTTCACAATATAAATTCAACTTTTTTTTAGTTTCAAAACCGATAATTTTACGCAGGACAACGCCTGCAGGGTAAGCTAGTCTTATACACTAAAATAAGTTGGGTTTTTTCTCTTCGCTATTAGACAGCTATACCGTTGAATAAAACGAAAAATGACTTGAACCACTTTGAAGGTAATCCAGTGAGGTTTGTAAAAAAAAAATTAGGAAATGTTAATTTTTAATTTTTTTTCATATTTTAAATTTCCGTTGTCCATAAATCGTGAACAGCAATCAATATGTTCTATCCGCAATAATCGGCCTCTTGGTTAACTATTGCAAGACGCCTCATTGATTATGTGGGCTGAGTGAACCATGAGTCATAAAGCAAATATAGAGGCCGTGGACAGAACATTAAAAGACCTTAGAGACATTTTTGCTCTCTTGGGCGGGATAACTTTTGTATTTGCTGGAGATTTCCGACAGACTCTTCCTGTCATTAACACAGGTACCCGAGTAGATATCATCAAAACATGCTTAATATCGTCGTCCTTATGGACTATATAAAATTACGGACGAATATGAGAGTTCCCGGAGAAATAAAAAATACAAATCGGTAGACACCGTGACTAATATCGAAGACGCAGTTCATTATCCCCATGAGTTTTTACATTCATTAAACCCTTCTGGACTGCCACCACATGAATTGGCTTTAAAAATTGGAATTGGCCTACGAAAAGAATGTTTTACTCATGGTCTATTGCAGGAGGTCTATCGCGGAGGTGCTGAAAATCAATTTATATTGCTGCCACAAAATAAATTAACATCAAATGACATCTGACTCAATAACTTATTTTTCAGGAGCAGAGAAAGTAAAATATATAGTAAAGGCCTTTATACAAAAATTAAAAAAATAATAATACCAATGCAGAAAATATACTTTCATGTTCGAATTTTGTTCATTTAACTAATTTTTAATGACCCCACGCAAAAACGAGGAAGTATGTGTGGGAGAGTATGTACAAAATTATAACTTTTGTAATGATTGTTTAATACCCGTGTGCAGTCGGGAAGCGGGCTTGTAGTTGAGTTATAATATAAAAAAAAAATGTTTGGCTTAAAGTAACAAGGTGCTACAAAAAAGGGCTCCTCCCAAAATCTGGACTTAAGCTTAAAAAAAAGGTTTTTCATACTTTTGCGCACTATTATCCCACATCGTAGCTACTGTTCAATTATAATGTCTTAATAAAGCTCAAGAGATATACTTGTTTTTGCAGAACAAACTTGAATTTTGTTACCCTTATTGTACTTTTTTTTTGATTTTGGCGATATTTTCACACACTATATAAGAAGACTAGATTTTTTCTGATTTGGTTCAAATAGTACGTTTAATACCGAATTTAACGAATGTTTCTTTTTACAAATTGACTAAGCTATTAAATTTTTTATAAAAACGAAACTTTTGCAAAAATTTGCAACGAACTTAATTTACCAATAACAATAATTTTTTCGGTTTTGTATTTTTTTTTTACCTATTTTGACGTCTTTAAAACTTTCCGTTATAAGTGCACGTGTTGTTTGTATTTTGTTGTATTTTCTGTTAAATTTGATAAAAACCGTTGTAAAGTAAAAATAAAATGTGCGACTAACGTTATAATCGGAAAACTACGGATTCTTTAAAATAATGTTGTAAAAATATAGGTTTTGGATAGGTTGGATAGATTACGGTTACAAAACCAAAATACTTAAATGCCAAAGTGCCCACAAAAAGTGAGCCCGCCTGCTTGAGTAAAATTTTCGAAAAAATAATTGCTAGGCGACTTTCTTGGTTTGCTACAAAAAATAATTTTATAAATCACAACCAAACGGCATTCAAACATCAGCACAGTACAATGGATTCACTTATTCAACTCCAACACTATGTTTCTAACACTCTCTCCACCAAAAACCATACCACTTTCCTGGTCACTGATTTCGAGAGAGCTTTTGATCGCATAGGAATTCATGCAGTGCTAAGCCAATTAGCAGCTTGGAAGACACGTCCAAAAGTTTTTAGAGTAGTAAAAGCTTTTATAATTCTAAGAAAATTTCAGGTTCGCATAAATAATGTTCTATTTAGTTTGCCACTATCGGTGATGCTTTTTACTATTATAGCTTTCGATAAATTAACTGAGATATGCCTTAAAACTAAAGGCATTAAACTCACTATGTTCGCGGACGACGCTATTATTTATTGCAATATAAAAGATCCCCAAACTGCTAACAATATTTTTAAGAAAATACTAACAGAGTTTAAGAAATGGGGTATGAAATCTGGTGCGAAAATTTCCATTCCAAAATGTAAATTACTACATAAGTATTTGTAAAAAGACAAAATGTATATATCCACAGTTAGTTTTTGAAAATATTGTAATAGAATCCGTAAGAAATTTAAACATTTTAGGAGTATATTTTGGCAAAAGATTTATTTAATTTTCGGTATCAGTGCCTTAACCTGAGAAATAACTTAACGATCTTTTATTCACCCCAACTCTCTAATAAACGCTACAAGAGCTTTAATACTCGCTAAAATCGACTACGGTTTACCTTTTTGATGGTGCGCAAACTATAATTTGAAACTTTTGGAACCTCCTTATCATGCAGCGATCCGTCGGAGTATAAACGCTTTCCCTACATCACCTATTAAGTGTATCTTGGCGGAATGTGGCGTACCACTACTGATATACTCTCCAACTGCCAGCTTACATAAAACCGTAATTTATGCATCACGACATGAACGGAATTTCAGGCTTAAATCCACTTTACGCCGTTGTATCAAATACGGAAAAGACTTAAACATATATCCGCCCCCAAAGTACAAGAGGGTCAACAAACAGCCGGAGTGGTTGTTAAAAAAAGAAACTATTAACATGTTCCTTCACACCTTCAAAAAGAGCAACACCAGTAATTTAGTATTTCAGAAACTCTTCTTAGAGCTAATGAAAACATATGAAGAAAAAAATTGGACTACAATTTACACAGACGGGTCCAAAGCGATAAACACAGCTTTTGCTCTAACCAAACCAAATGGAGAAGTTTTTACAGGCAGAATCCCTTGTTACTCGTCGATATTTACAGCCGAGGCTTTTGCCGTTTTCAAAGCACTAGAATATGCGATACATAGCAAAGGCAAATTTGTTATTTGCTCGGACAGCTTTTCTTGTCTATCTGCTGTTTGTAACATTCGCAACACTGTCTCACTTATATCGAATATCCGTTACCTGTGCGTTAAATACAGTCATAAAGTTGCACTACTCTGGGTACCAGGACGTGTGGGTATTATGGGAAATGAACATGCAGACCACGCAGCTCTGTTTTTCGAATCAGCGCCAACCCTACAAGATGAGCCACATGACAGAAACGACTTCTGTAATATGCTCGATCGCTGCGTTCACGAAACTAATCTCACGGAATGGAAACATTTCGACCATCGATACTCTACCTTCAATCCCACAAGGACAAAAGTTGTATATCCTAGGAATACATCTTGCCTACAAGCTACCATCTTCACACGTCTAAGGATTGGCCACCTTCTTACTGGCAAAGCAAAACCATCTTGCCCTCACTGCGCAAGCACCCTATCACTTCATCACATCTTTAACGAATGTTCGGCTTTAGGCAAAAGCACAATTTTTTTTCCAAACTATCAAGAATTGTTAAAACTTCCTTCGTTTGCAAATATTATAAGCATTTATAACTTTATTACTGACTGTTACCTACAATATAAAATATAACTTTATATTTAGCCGGTAACCTAAGATATTTATTTGTTCATAGTCGATGGCTTTAATAGCTCGTCCTCTCTTTTTTTTTTAAATTAGGTTTAATACTACTTTGTATATTTCTTCTAATAAATAAATAAATAAAATAAAAGTGAGCCCACAGATGATGGTGAAACATATTTAATGGAGAAAGAATTCCTTCCTTGTAAATCAAAATAATCGGAAATTCTGATTACGCAGATATCGTGCTTGATGTACATTTATCGAAACGAGAATCTTCGGTTCACAACAAAAACAGTGGAATTTGGTGGAAAAATATTTTCAAATAACAGAAAAAACGGCAACACTTTGTTATTCGGAGAAAGTTTTAATACTGATGGCAATGACGGAGATCATTGCGTAAATGTACCCAAATTATTTTCGGCTTTAAATCGTAATTATAATGCAGATGAATGGCGAATTTTTATTAATGGATCGTGTAAAAGTATGTACTTTCTAAAAAAAGTTTGTAATGTTAGGCTTAGGCTTAAAAGCTGTGTTATTCCACAATGAAAATCTGTTACCCTAAGTTCCAATCGAGTGAATGGTTAACAAGAAAGAAACATATGAAATGAAAGAAAAAATTGTTCGGTTACTATGTCACGCATGCATGAAAAGTCATTGCTGACGTTAAAATTTTAAACAATTTTACATAGCTGGAAGATGGCGACCCAAAATATCCTTGCTATCTTTGTGAATGGGATAATCGGGCTTCCAATCCCTATGATCGCAAAGTATAGCCGTTTCGAGAGTCTCATCAGATACATAGCCTCAGGATGAGCAACGTAGCTGTGTTAAGAAACGTACATGGAAGAGTTTTATAGCAATAATTAATTGATAATTTCCTTGGGAATAACAGAAGCGATGAGTATATCTAGACCAGTTCAATGATGAACAATTGGAACAATTTGACCACGAAATGGCTTTTGGGAGTGTTTGGCAAAATCCAAAATTGGATTCTCGTTCTACGTGAGTAGACTTGCAAAAGTCATCTCACTTTCATCATTTCCCAGGTATTTTGTATAGTCACAATTGTCATCAAACTTAAGTCATTAATACTTTTTAAACGGTTAAGCGAAAAAATCGTGAGACATCACGCTTTTTGTAAATCTAAACTTAAGGCGAAACCTAGTAGTATGAATAAACTTTTTAACAGATCTCAACGTGAGTTATGACATCACTTATGCCTTGCAACGGTTGAATATATGTTACCGATATTTCCACGAACAATTACAAATCGGGGTTATTTAAACTAACTTTTCCAAAGCATCTGATAGAATAAGCCATTTATTCCCATAATTATAAAAAATTGTTAAGTAAAAACTTTGTTCGCTTATGACGTTAAACTATTTCTTACAATGTTGCCATCGTTAAAATTGATAAACCTGCTGACATCATCGATAAGCGATATAATGGGCTGTCAAAAAAGTCTAGCGGTATTTTTTATCGATTTTTTTTTTATTTAAATTGAAATTAATTTTTGATGACTCATGCCCAGCTCTTGACCGATGCTACGGCTGCTACTATGCCGCTCTCTTTCGACCAATTCAGCGATTTTATCGCAATTTTCGACGACAGGCCTTCCGGAGCGTGACGCATCTTCGACCACCTCTACACCAGAACGAAAACGTTGAAACCATCGTTGTGCGGTGGAAATGGAAACTGTATCGGGTCCATAAACTGCACAAATTTTATTGACGGCTTGAGATGCATTTTTGCCTTTATCGTAGTAGTACTGTAAAATATGCCGTATTTTCTCTTTATTTTGCTCCATGTTTGCGACGCTATAACTCACGAACGACTTAAAAGAAACGACAATCAGTCAAAAACGTGTTAGCGCGTGAAATGAGCTTTCCAAAAAAGTATAGCATGACCCGATGCGACGAATAAAACTAGAACTACGCGCTTTCAGCGCCAACAACCTATTATTATAATTTCAGAGAGACAATGTATAACTATATCAGTGGCTATTACCTATAACCATGGATAAAATGATCCGAAACTCCTTTCATTGCTTGTTGAGAGAGCTCATGATCTCGTTGCTTATTTGGCAGCACTGCAAGTTCATGAGTTACTGAACAAAAGATATCAAAACAGCGAACGACCACTAAGAATTCCGTAGCGTTAATTGTGAAATCAGATTTTTGAGTAAATTTTACGTATGTTTCTAACCTTTATTGAAGGAGATTTAATATAAGTTTTTCTAGGAAAGAGCGGGTTGTTATACTTAGCAGCATTAGTTGTCAACGTAAGTATATGTACATATTTCAGTTAGAATTTTGCGCAAATGTTATTTAAACTTAAATTTTCAATTTAATTCAAAAAAATTATTTGTTTAATAAATATATAATAAACACCAAAAAGAAGTAAACTTCATTTGTGGGTCATTTTTAAATATTAAAATATTTTTAAAAGCTAATTATATAACCTTTTGTGATTAAAATATATGAATACATATATTAAGACCTAAAATGTCCTATATACCCAGCCTCTAAAACTAATGTTAATTATCTATACTTTTCTGAGTAATGGAAACCGAAAAATACCCATGAAATACAAAAAAAAAATCTCGAAACTCATTTCTTCCAATAGTGGTACCGTTATCGAATCTTATAAAATAATTTGCACTTTGGCGTCGGTCTCTCGAATCAATGCGTTTCATATCACGTTAGTCATGTAATATGAACGGAAAAAACTTAATTTTCCCTTGTATACACTGATAAGTAAATACTAAAAAGTTTAAATCATACTATATATAGAGAACTACATGCAAATTACATAAAATTTTGCAGAAAATTTAAACTCCACAAGAAGTCATCTAAATGTCACAATGAAAGCCCTTTGCCTGCAGTTTCTATATTGAAACCACTAATGGGCATCGATCCGAACTTGGAACACAACCTTGAATCATTTTTTACAATGGATTACCCAGTGGTATGTTTAATTATAATTATATCTATAATAATATCTGTCAATTTGTTTTTGTTTTAGTATGAGTTATTATTTTGTATTGAAGATAGTGTGGACCCAGCTATAAGTACTGTTGAAAGCTTAATGACTAAGTATCCACAAGTGGACGCTACTTTATACATGGGTGGTTCAAAGGTTGGTGTTAATCCAAAAATTAATAATATGCAGCCTGGTTATTCGGCCGCCAAACATGAACTGATCATGATATCGGACAGTGGTATTAAAAGTAAATTATTTGTGGCATAATAAATTAAACCTTGTACATCATTTCGTTTTGTCTACATTTTGTTACAGTGAAGAACGATACTCTTTTAGATATGGTAAACAACATGACAGAGAAATATGCACTTGTGCATCAAATGCCGTTTACATGTGATCGCGAAGGATTTGCTGCCACATTTGAGAAGGTATTATTTTGTGAGGTTTATGTTCAGCTAAGGTCTTATTATATAAGCAAATGTATAATGAAATAGAAAGAACAAGAGAAGCATATTTTCTATAAAATTATTTTTTACACTGGTGTATAGTATGTGTGCGACAGTGTCTGTAACTTCAATAAACAATATACAACTTTCAAATTTATGTTTAAAAAAAATCTCAATAATATAATGTGAAATCATCGCAGCTGCGCTTTATAGAATCCCCCAATAAACTGGGCATAGGCGGATAGAGGATGTTCTCCAGGTTAAGAATAATCCATATATACGTATATAACCCTCATCGAGACCCTCGGGTCTGGCCAGGCATATTTTGTTTTTAAATGTTATTTAAATATATTTAAAGTTCAGCAAACGACTTGCGCTTCCAGGTAGCTTCCTAGAATTTTATTGTCCATAGAATTCAGAAAAAAAATTCAAGGATATCGTATCGAAAAGGACGAAAAAAGGATATTATAATATTACACCTTAGTGCACCAATGGTGCTTGGCTAGACCCCATATATTTTGTATGAAAATATACATATGAACTTTGGTATGTTTCTATCACTTCGCACGGTTGATTTATCTGTTTTCATGTTCGTTACATGTCCAAATTGGTTTGTACACATGTTTATCTAGGACAAATTCTTTATCCGCTAGAGCGTTTTAAATTAAAAAAAAAATGTAATTTTTCTCAAAATATTACATTTTTTGTGAACGCTATTGCCACGCCAAGCGTGAACAAGGCAGTCAATTTGATTTCAACCAAATCGAGAGGTAAGAAATTTCAAAAATGTATCTATATTGTACACAGGGTTCTCATTTACTACTCCGTAGCAGCAAAATTTCTAAAATTATTGCTATGCTATCGCTACCGCTCTCACTTTGTCGGGAGCCACAGCGTAGCTTTAGCATAACAATGTAAAGTATGTGCTCTACTCTGCTCCGAGTTTTATTAGGTAAAAAACTATAGTTGAAGCGGGAGCAAAAAATTAAGTTCTGCGCTATGCTCTGGCGTAGCGGTAGCAAAAAATTGGGAGCGGTAGCACAGCAGAGCAAATGAAAATTTTCATGTGCTACAGCTCCCGCGTGTGTTTGTTGTTTTTTTTTTCTTTTTGCTATTTTCTGGCATAATATTTCAATTAATTGAATAATTCAAACAAAACAATGTTATGCAAATCATTTTGGCACTTGTTGCGTCAAGTGCCTTTATAAATCTAAAATCAAATATTTTGAGAAATATATTAATAAAGTGAATTAGATAATAATTGAATAAATTATAAATTTTTTTTTATTGTGTAAAATATTTACCAATTTTATATTACCAAAAACATCATCTATTCCAAATGTATTACAATACTCAATTACTATGAATTTTCGAAATTAGTTTTAACTACATATACTTTCCCCCTTTTTATATACATTAGAGTGTTTTTATTTTTTTGAATTATTAATTTTGTTCGGACCCGTCACGAAATTTCCTTGGAAATACCCCACAAAAAAAAATCTCTGAAAATTTTAGCCCTACATATTAACATAAAGAACTGGACCAAGGCATGTAAAAATTTTCCATAGAAAATACACTACAATCTTTGTTTTTTATCTTTAAATTCCTACAGATCAGAGGTATTTTATGGCATCGCTTTGACTTTAGACGCTGTAGCTTTTGTCAGTTATACAAAAAATGCGAATTTCGTGGAAAAATCAGGTTTAGATACCTCGCGTTTATCTTTTGTAATACACGTGGTTAATATTCATCTACTGATTACCAGTACCAGTTTTAATCCATTGCACTGCGTATTTGCAGTTCTATTCTACCATTCCCAATATTTAGTAATTTTATAATTTTTTAGGAAGAATCAGTTTGAAATTGTACGCATATACATACTTCAATGTATATTGCAAAGAATGGAAAAGATTTCTGTATATCTAAAATTATAATAAACCTTTTTATCAACACTCCAATTATTCCGTTATATCTTTATGTTAGATATCGCGTTTGGTTTGTAATGAATGCATTTGCGTCCTTGGCCAATAATCGAGCAAAGTATCCGCAGTGCTTTGACGATGAAAATTCCAATGCCATTTTTTGTTGTGATATTAAATATGTATATCGGACGGGCTCGTCTTAAAAAAAAAACTACCTGGTTAAGAAGCAAAATCAGTATAACCCATATACTAAGCATGTTTGGAAATGAAAATTTTTGCTTATTTCTTTCTATTTTTGAATTACTAAAATTTTCAAATGATTCTTACATAAATTTTGAACAAATGCTTATGATTTGAAATATAATTTTTGTATTTATGAGCTGTATTGAAATTTCGTATAAAGAGATAAAATGTATCCTATGTCCTTACTCTGCTTCTAAACTACATCCCCACCAATTTTAAGCCAAATCGGTTCAGCCGTTCTTGATTTATAAACGACTTTCTTTTATATACCAACTTGTACCATACTTGTAAATGCCAGAAAATAGCAAAAAAAAAAAAAAAAAAGAAAAAAAAAACAACAAACACATTCGGGAGCTGTAGCACATGAAAATTTTCATTTGCTCTGCTGTGCTACCGCTCCCAATTTTTTGCTACCGCTACTCCAGAGCACAGCGCAGAATTTAGTTTTTTGCTCCCGCTCCAGCTATAGTTTTTTACCTAACAAAACTCGGAGCAGAGTAGAGCACATACTTTACATTGTTATACTAAGGCTACGATGTGGCTCCCGACAAAGTGAGAGTGGTAGCAAGAGTAAAATGAAATGCTACGAGAGTAGCGTAGTTTTTCAAACGCTGATTAAACATATATGAGCGTAAATACAACACGTATTTCCATACAAATGTATGTAAAAACCACTTGGCCTAACCAAGCACCATTGGTCTCGACTAAGTGTATCAGACCGTTGGTCTCGACCAGTGATAATTTATAAATTATATGTAATATTTCTATGTATTATCAATATCATATTATATTAGTTAATATTTTATCTACTAACACATCATTGAATAGTTTTTATACGTCTTATTAATCATAAGTAGTGCATAAATAGTTTACACCGACACACGATTACGAATGTATTTGTTTGCACAAAACCTTTTTGTTATTGTGTACATACATACTTAAGTCAGATTCAAGAAAACTTAAATTACGATTTAAAACTATTTGTTCACTATTTATGATTGAATAAATCATAAAAAACAATTACTGATGTGTTAGTAGATATAATGCTAAAAACTATAAGTGTATAATTCATAATACATTCAAAAATTATTTATTTGAATTCGTTAATTTTTTTTTTACTTTAAATTCGAATATCTCAAAAACAAAAAGTCTCCTGTGGATATATGGAGAACATGCTCTAACCGCTCATCCCCATTTTATCCCCGAATTCGGGGGAAGTTATACTAAAGATTTCTCCTCTTCGCCCGTTTGCATTTTTGTGGTTAAAAGTTGCCCACTTTATACCATTAAAAGATCCCACACAATGACTTTGCTCTGTGCAAAGTGGATGCCGAGCAAGTTCAAAATACAACAGAAACAACGAATTGCTGATTCTGAAGAGTGTTTGAGTTCTCTTTAATCGTAATAAAGCCGAATTTTTGCGTCGGTGTGTGACAATATAAACTTGGCTCCACCATTTCACACCGGAGTAAAATCGACAGTCAGCCTAGTTGCCTGAACATGATAAACCGGTTCTCAAGCGTCAAACCAGTTGTTGGGATGCACTTGGTATAATATTCATCGACTGATTACTGAGCCAGATATGATCCATTGCACTGCGTATTTGGTTGCATTTCTATTCTACCTTTCCCAATATTTAGCAATTGTATTGTTTTTGAGGAAGGATCAGTTTGAAATTGTACGCATATACATACTTCATAGTTTATGTTTAAATATTGCACTGTTCTATGCATTGCTTCTAAAATATTCCTGTATATCTCAAATCATAATAAACTTCTTTATCAACACTGCATTTATTCCACTTTATGTTAGATGTCACGTTTGGTTTGTATAAATGCGCTTGCGCCCATCGCCTACAATCTAGTAAAGTAGTCGCGATGACTAATCCTTCTTCAAAAAAAAAATACACTTGCATATTGCAATATTGGGAATGGTGGAATAGAACTACAACCAAATACGCAGAGCAATCGATCATAACTGGCTTAATAATCAGTCGATGAATATTATACCACCTGCATCCCAAAAGACCGATGCCATAACCTTGCCAGTCGACTTTTTCGTCTTTCCACGCTTGAAGACTGGTTCATAATGTGCCGTCCACTAGGCTGACTGTCAATTAGACTTCGATGTGAAAAGATGAGGTCATATTTCTATTGTCATACACCGACGTAGAAATTCGTTTTTATTACGATGAGAGCACTCCTCAGAATGAGATATTCGTTTTGTTTTGTTGGATTATGAACTTGCGCGGCACACTCTTTGCACTGAGCTTTTGCCTCTTTCCAACTAAGCAAATCTCTTTTCTACGGTTGATATCCCAGAGCCCGAATTCAAAACAATTTTTCAACAGTACTTTCAAATCCAGTTTTTGTAAATTAACACTAGTTGCTTTACCCAAAATGCTATATCTCATTAACTAATACTTCCTCAGTTGCCAAATTTTTATACTCTCGCAACAAAGTTGCTAAGGAGAGTATTATAGTTTTGTTCACATAACGGTTGTTTGTAAGTCCTAAAACTAAAAGAGTCAGATATAGGGTTATATATACCAAAGTGATCGGGGTGACGAGTAGAGTTGAAATCCGGATGTCTGTCTGTCCATCCGTCTGTCCGTCCGTCCGTGCAAGCTGTAACTTGAGTAAAAATTGAGATATCATGATGAAACTTGGTACACGTATTTCTTGGCTCCATAAGAAGGTTAAGTTCGAAGATGGGCAAAATCGGCCCACTGCCACGCCCACAAAATGGCGGAAACCGAAAACCTATAAAGTTTCATAACTAAGCCATAAATAAAGATATTAAAGTGAAATTTGGCACAAAGGATCGCATTAGGGAGGGGCATATCTGGACGTAATTTTTTTGGAAAAGTATATACCTCAGTAACTACTATAGCTATGTCAACCAAACTCTTTAGGGTCCTTTCCTTCAGGTATTTCCATATACAGTACAAAAATGGAAGAAATCGGATAATAACCACGCCCACCTCCCATACAAAGGTTATGTTGAAAATCACTAAAAGTGCGTTAACCGACTAACAAAAAACGTCAGAAACTCGAAATTTTGCGGAAGAAGTGGCATAAGGAAGCTGCACCCTTTCTTTTTTTAAAACTTGAAAATGGGCGTGGCGTCGCCCACTTATGGACCAAAAACCATATCTCGGGAACCACTCAACCGATTTCAATGAAATTCGGTATGCAATATTGTCTTAACACCCTGATGACATGTACGAAATCGGTTCACAACCACGCCTTCTTCCAATATAACGCTATTTTGAATTCCATCTGATGCCTTCTCTGTATAATATATACATTAGGAACCAATGATGATAACGGAATAAAACTTTACACAAATACGGTATTTGAAAAATATGTATGATTGTATGATTATATGACTGATAATGAAATCTCGATTATCACTTTATCGTGCGAGAGTATAAAATGTTCGGTGACACCCGAACTTAGCCCTTCCTTACTTGTTATACGTATCTTTGAAAGGTAGGGTATGAGTAAAAATGGTCTTAGTAGTACCATCTAATTATGTATCAGCCACAGTAATGCATGGACGGCTCCTCTAGTTTCAACATAAAATATTCATGCATGCTTGAATTATGTATTATAAAGAGAAAGAGTTGGTTCAAATTTAAAATGGGATTGTGTGGACGTAAACGCAATTGCTGAGGAATGAAATTTTGTTTAATTTTTTAAGTTTTGATTTTATTCGCATGCCACCGGCTATATGTATTATTGTTGTAATTAATAATAACCCAACGATTACCTTCCTCTCGTCCAGCCGACGTGAGATCTAAAACTGCCCAGCTCTTGAAAGAAAAATTCCAACAGCTAAGTTTTAAAATAACGCTATAATAAATGTTAAAGGTTTTATTTGTTAAGAGACTGGACTGATAATTAAAATTATGACATACGCGACGAAAGGGATAAACCTGTCCCTGGAGAGTGTAGGTAGATTTTAAAGTTCTAAACAACTAGTGTCGATTTAATTTAGAATCCCATCGGAAATAACCTAAGAAAATTTTCTTTTGACCGTAGAAACACTTTTCAAAATATATACATATAACCGCGCACCAGAAGAAATAATATCAAATAATGCGAAACATGTAACTTTTAGGTAATAAAAAAATTAATATTTATAATCAATTCTTGCCAACAGGTGCTACTTCGGACTGAGTAGGCAATTGAGAAGCAAAGTCATCTCTCGACAAACAAAAACCAAACTCTATAAGTCACTCATCATTCCCGTCCTGCTATATGGTGCAGAGTCTTGGACGATGTCAACAACGGATGAGTCGACGTTGCGAGTTTTCGAGAGAAAAGTTCTGCGAAAGATTTACGGTCCGTTGCGCGTCGGCCACGGCGAATACCGCATTCGATGGAACGATGAGCTGTACGAGATATACGACGACATCGAAATAGTTCAGCGAATTAAAAGACAGCGGCTACGCTGGCTAGCAGTACCCGCCGGCGGAAGCAGAGGAAGAGGAAGACCTCCACTCCGTTGGAAGGACCAAGTGGAGAAGGACCTGGCTTCGCTTGAAATATCCAATTGGCGCCACGGAGCGAAAAGAAGAAACGACTGGCGCGCTGTTGCTAACTCGGCTATAATCGCGTAAGCGGTGTCCAATTAAGAAGAAGAAGAATTGAATTTTTGTAGAAAAAAAAACAGATACTAGTTTTCAAAACGCCTTCGAAAAGCAACTGCAATAGAAAACCCCTGTTTTTTTAACTTTGGCTGTCACGTCGATGTGAGCTTTTCAAAAATAGTCACCGAACCTAATGGCGGAGAATACGATTTGAGTTATATTCGTTTATATTTCACAACATTGGTAAATCTCATAAAAGAAAAAATAGATTTTTTCAATATAAAATAAGAATTCGTAAATTCACTTGGAAGTGGCCAGAAACCTTTTTTTACACATGGCTCAAGCAGCTCACATGTTCCGGTCTTTGACCAAGTATCCTTTGGGTAGCCTAAGGACATCCGTTCGAAGGCGAGCTAAACTGAGAAGGCGAAACATCCCCTACATAGGGTTGTGCGCTGGGTTTGGCACCCGCCACGTAAAAAGTATTTGGCACTACAGTCGGTAAATTCAGCCTCCACGACGAAACATCCCCAAATGGGTTGAGGCTGATCGACTTCGCCGGGGCCCGAAGTATGGTTATCTGTAGTACTAGATTCCACCACAAGAAGATACATCAAGCTACCTGGCTGTCTCCGGATCGAACAGCCACCAACCAGATCGATCTGTGATAGACGGAAGACACGTCTTCAGTGTTCGAGACGTGCGTACGCTCCGAGGTCCTAACATCGACTCGGACCACTATCTTGTTGCAGATAAGATTCGCACCCGCCTCTGTGCAACAAAAAACGCACGTCAACAAACACAAGGACGACGTCGAGAAGCTGCAATCACAACAGACAGCCGAACGATTTTCTACTCGGCTTGCACTACTTCTCTCCGAGCGCACTCGTCAACAACTCTGTATAAGGGAACTGAGGGACGGCATTTAAAACTCCTTACGTACAGCTGCAACCGAAACCATTGGTTTTCGGAAAGTGCAAAAGAACAGCTGGTACGACGAGGAGTGCCGTGTCGCAGCGTAGAGAAAACAGGCTGCCTACCTCGCAACGTTACGAGCGACCACAACACGTGCGGGATGGGATAGATACCGAGAGTTGAAGAGGGAAGCGAAACGCATTTGCAGACAGAAAAAGAAAGAGGCCGAAAAGCGTAAGTACGAAGAGCTTGATAAGCTGGCCGACAGGGGTAATGCTCGAAAATTCTACGAAAAAATGCGGCGGCTTACAGAAGGCTTCAAAACCGGAGCATACTCTGGTAGAACCCCCAAAGGTGATCTAGTCACTGATGCGCAGAGAATACTTAAATTATGGAGAGAACATTTCTCCAGCCTGCCGAATGGCAGTGAGCGCACAACGCCAGGAGAAGGCGAACCGGTTTCCCCATCCGATGACGGTGAAGCAGACGTCCCATTGCCCGACCATGAAGAAGTTCGAATAGCATTTACCCGCCTGAAGAACAACAAAGCGGCGGGGGCCGATGGATTACCGGCCGGGTTATTCAAACACGGTGGCGAAGAATTGATAAGGAGCATGCATCAGCTTCTTCTTAAAATATGGTCGGACGAAAGCATGCCTAACGAATGGAATTTAAGTGTGCTCTGCCCAATCCATAAAAAAAGAGATCCCTCAATCTGCGCCAACTACCTTGGGATAAGCCTCCTCAACTTCGCATATAAGGTTCTTTCGAGCGTATTGTGTGAAAGATTAAAGCCCACCGTCAACAAACTGATTGGACCTTATCAGTGTGGCTTTAGACCTGGCAAATCAACAACCGACCAGATATTCACCATGCGCCAAATCTTGGAAAAGACCTGTGAATGGAGAATCGACACACTCCACTTCTTCGTTGATTTCAAAGCTGCTTTCGACAGCACGAAAAGGAGCTGCCTTTATGCCGCGATGTCTGAATTTGGTATCCCCGCAAAACTAATACGGCTAAGTAAACTTACGTTGACCAACACGGAAAGCTCCGTCAGGATCGGGAAGGACCTCTCCGAGCCGTTCGATACCAAACGAGGTTTCAAACAAGGCGACTCCCTATCGTGCTATTTCTTCAACCTTTTTCTGGAGAAAATAGTTCGAGCTGCAGAGCTAAATAGAGAAGGTACCGTCTTCTATAAGATTGTACAGCTGCTGGCGTATGCCGAGAATATTGATATCAGGATTGCTCTTGCCACTAGGTGCTACTTCGGACTGAGTAAAGTTACTGAGTAGGCAATTGAAAAGTAAAGTCCTCTATAAGTCGCTCATAATTCCCGTCCTGCTATATGGTGCAGAGGCTTGAACGATGACAGCAACCGATTAGTCGACGTTACGAGTTTGCGAGAGAAAGGTTCAGCGAAAGATTTATGGTCCTTTGCGCATTGGCCACGGCGAATGTCGCATTCGATGGAACGATGAGCTGTACGAGATATACGACGACATGGACATAGTTCAGCGAATTAAAAGACAGCGGCTACGCTGGCTAGGTCATGTTGTCCGGATGGACGAAAACACTCCAGCTCTGAAAGTATTGGACGCAGTACCTGCCGGGGGAAGCAGAAAAAGAGGAAGACCTCCACTCCGTTGGAAGGACCAAGTGGAGAAGGACCTGGCTTCGCTTGGAATATCCAATTGGCGCCACGTAGCGAAAAGAAGAAACGACTGGCGCCCTGTTTTTAACTCGGCTATAATCGCGTAAGCGGTGTCTACGCCAGTTAAGAAGAAGAAGAAAAATTTAAAATACACAAATAAATATTCTACCTACCTAATATTTGAACCCCATGTAACAGTGAAGCTTTAGAAGAAATGGTTCGATTAAGAAGTAATAATTCGTAAAGTCGTCAATAGAACTTATTCGCTACGAGTAGATATTATATGCTGCCTAATTATCGATTTACTTAACCAATACCAAATGTCATAGCTCATATTTTTAAAAATTTGGGGTTTCTCAAAAACATATCAAACTAAAAAGTTAAAAATAATTATTTGTATAAATTAACAATAATAATGAAGGAAAAATTCCTAATATTTTCTGCAACGGTACAATCTGAAAAAAAATTATTCAGGGCTGACCACTATAGCATATACACAGTAAAGGCTTTTTGGGTTTAGAACTATTTTCCATTTTTAATTTTTTAAAGTAATTAAAATATATAGGGCTGTTGTGGAATCCAAGACAGAATTGCTTAGCTGACAGAATTGCAAACCAATTCTGATATTCAATGGTGTCACAGAATCTGATTGGATTTTCGTCTTTTCGAACACACGCAAAACCAATATTCGAATCAGCTGTTTACTAATGTGACAAAACCTGCAGATAAATACATTTGGAAGCAATCCTATTAAAGTTTTTAATGAGTTCCGCGTTAAAGAAAGATTTTAAGGGATAACATTTATCGAATGAATAAAGACGCATTTGGATGTTAAATTATGTTTATTACGTTTTGTAAATCTTCTTTAAGGGGAAACCTGCTTTAAAAGCTTCAAAAAATTGAATTTTTTTTTGCTTAAATCTCTTTAAAAATTATTGAAATATATAATAGAATATTTCCCCAAAGTTATAGATGGGAATTCGAAATTTGATCGAAGCTAGAAAGGAAATAGCGCTTGGGCAGAAAGCGAAAACTTTGGCACGCGATTTCTCGGTTTTTCAGTTCTACGATTTTTCTTAATTGGCGGGTAGGACAGAAAAAAACTAAACGTCGTATGGTATTGGGGAAAATCTTTTACATTATATTATCTTCTAAAAGAACTAAGAAAAGTTAAGTTTGAACATATGTTAAAGTAAAATTTTTTTTAGTCAAAAACCGCTTTTTCAAATTTTAGAATTTTTCATTTTTTTCAGTTTTATTAGTTTAACTTCAACATAAGTTATTAAAAACTGTGAATCTCTTTCAATTTTTTGTTTCCGATAGAAATCGCGACCTGCATCTTACTCGGCATATGCATATGCGAAAAGCATCAATTGCCATTGCTTCCCAAAGGCAAGCCTTTAAAGGTTTCGTATAAAAAAATTTTGCGGATGATGTTTAAATATATAACAATAAACGCTAGAATTTTCGCTTTAATCAATTATTTCTTTTGCTCCCAAAAAAAACTAAAAAAATCGACTTGTTTTAAGCCTCTAGAGCAGGCTCCCTTCTTAAGTATCCACATTTTTTTCCCCAAACTCAATAATTAAGACATTTCGTGTTTTATTCTTATGTTTTCTCCTATAGAAATAAAGATAAATCAATTCGTTACAATAAAATAATTTGATTTCTTAACTTACATTTCAAATCTGTGTGCGACTATCTTCATGATTTGTTTCTGACAGCAAAACCGATAAAATTGGTTTCCGTGACACCGAAAACCAATACAAATTCTGTTTTGAATATCAAACCAATAATATCTGAATTCATGACACCTACTGCTATATTTGACCGGTTTCAATTCTGATTCCGACAACTATCAGATTCCACAACACCCCTGATAATATTTCTTTTAATATTGTATTTCAAATTTATGAAAAGTGTGAACCATTAATAACTTAATAATAGACAGTATGCTTTAATACGATAAGCTAGCGATTCTGTTGTCAGGGTTGTTAATTGACTTTCCCTTTAAGCTTGAAACCTAAACGAAAATTTAAAATTTCCGCAAGTAATATTAAAAAATTTCTAAAGATTCAGCCATTGTAGTCCACAATGCCGAGTTCTTTTACAATATTGGCAAAGGTTGCCTGCTATCGTGATTATAGAGCAACGTTCATTGATGAGTCAAAAATGTATTTATTTGGTTAATAACTTTGGTAAAGTTCATATCATATGCCGTATATGATGCCAAAAAATTTATGAAATGTTACTAACCTTTTATCTGCGCAATATGATGTGGTATAATAAATAGAATTGTCAAACATTCAAAATAATAAAGGATTTTCCTTTACAGGTTTTTTTTGGTACGGTTCAATCGCGCATATATCTATCCGCTGATTTATTGGGCATCAATTGTCACACTGGAATGTCGTGCTTGTTACGCAAATCTGTAATTGATGAACTTGGTGGTTTAAGAGCATTTGGCTGTTATTTGGCTGAGGATTTCTTTATTGCTAAAGCAATAAGAGACAAAGGTTGGAAAATGCGAATAAGTAATCAACCTGCAATGCAAAATAGTGGTATTTGTGATATAAGCAGTTTTCAAGAACGGCTCATACGATGGGCAAAACTACGCGTAGCTATGGTTCCGACAACAATACTTCTTGAACCGCTCTCTGAGTGTATGGTGTTGGGAGCTTTAGCATCTTGGTCTGCGGCGATACTATTCAATTGGGATCCGTTAGTATTTTATTTAGTACATGTACTGACATGGTTTTTATCCGACTGGATATTACTTACTATTGTACAGGTTAGATTCATATATTTAGAGGTTAAGATTTTATATATTTTAAAACTAACAATTACATTTTATTGTATAAATTTTAGAATGGGTCATTATCGTTCCATAAGTTTGAATTTGTTGTTGGTTGGCTTTTGAGGGAAATAAGTGGGCCTTACCTGTTCCTGCATGCGCTTTGGAATCCAGCAATAAGGTGGCGTAGGCGAACATATAAGCTGCAGTGGGGTGGAATTGCGTATGAGTTGCCGTCAGTCAAAATAAATTTGAGTACAAAACGTTTACTATTATCATAGCATAAGCTTAGAAAACAATGTTATCTACATTTTAGTTCAAAGCTAGTGCTTTTGTTTTTGGTTTTCTAGGAATATTAAATAATTTTAAGGTAGAGTGTATATTTCTTCAACTTATCTTGTAATTCAGAGAGTGTGCTTTATATGCATATGTAGACTAGTTGTGTCATTAGTTCATCATAATTAAATCCACCGTTGAAATAAAATATATGTATATTTCTTTACGATTTTTTTTAATAAATACTTATAATTTAAATTTGAAATTTCACACGCAGCTGATATAAATATAGGATTTTGAAAAGTTTCATTTAATGCCATTAAAATACTCTTAAGAAAAAATATACAGAAGAAGCAATTTATTTCAGTTTTAAGATCAAGTAATTTGTAATAAAAATTAAATATTCTGTTCTACATATTTTCGAATCATTTTGTACAGTGTATACTTCGTCAATAGGAAACACTTTTCATTCTGTTTGTGTTTTAATAATCTTTTACTCTGAAATTTCTTAAAATTTAGCAGAAAAAAAGACCTTTAAACAAAATTGATTTATGTGTTAACATTATGTGTTGTAACAGTATGAGCATAACGGCAAACAAGTGATCGTCACTTCGATAATCGTTCGTCAGTGTAGGTAGGTAGGTAGGAGTGCAGCCCTGTTGTCTACCGGGCTCAATTAGCACTTGATGTGTCATTTTGATACACTATTCGTAGAACCTTCTGCAACTGAGATCACGTTTCACCTTCTCTCTTAAACCATTTTGAAATTTCGATGAAGCAACTTATGTCTGGAATGCTTTTAGTAGAAAACCATTCAAGGTTTGGTGCTTGGTGGATTCCAAGTGTTTTGTGTCGAATCTGTGCTAGGGCTGGGCATTCACAGAGAAAGCTGAAAATTGTTGCCTTGTTCACTGCTTTCCGCAGCCTCGGCAGATGTTGTTGTAGGGCATACCCATTTTAGACGCATGTTCCCCAAATGGCCAGTGCCCTGTGGTGGTAGCTGTTACTCTGTAAATACTTTTTCTTGACCTATTTAGTAGGTCGTTGGTTCTTTTCCTGTCATATGTTGGCTATAATTGTTTAGTTATGACGCATTTTGTAATGTTTTTCCATCTGTTATTGGCAACTTGTTGAAATTGTCTATTGATCTCTCTTTTGATCGATCCTAGCGGGCTTGCTATTAGCTCCGCCTCGGATTCGTTAAGGAAAGCTCCTGCCTTTGCCAGCACGTCTGCTTTTTCGTTACCGAAAATGTTCCTGGGACCGGGAACCCATATCAAGTCTTGTTGGAGCTTGTCTTTTATTGAGCTTAGTGCTTTCTTACAGTTGTGGACTGTACTGGAATTTGTCATGGGCGAGGAGCGCCGCCTGTTTATCCGTAAATATAGTTGCTTTAAGTATATTCTCGTAGTTTTCCAATAGAACTTCGCAGGCTTTTTCTATGCCCAGTACTTCCGCTTGGAAGATGCTAGCCGGGTTTGGTAGACGTATAGAGAGAGATATGCCTAGATCAGCGGAGAATACCCCCGTGCCTACTCCGCAGTCGATTTTGGACCCGTCGGTATAGACAGAGATGGTATACTCCTCCCCTATTGAACCTCTTCTCCATTCTTGTCTAGATGGTATCCTCACCTGGAAAAGTCTATTGAAATCCAGCTTTGAGAGAATGTAGTCTGGTTTATTAATGGTGAGCTTGTTTAGGATTGTACTATGTCCGTAGTTCTGCTGATTCCAACCACTCAATTATTTTATTCTTATAGCCGCAATTGCTGATGTTTTGTGAATAAAGATGTCCATGGGTAGTTGATGGAGGACCACATTGAGCGCGTCAGTCGGACATGACCTGATTGCAACAGTAACACCTGCACATGCTGCTCGTTGTATTCCATTTAATTTTCTAAGACTATATTGTTTGTTTAGCGCTGTCCACCATACCAGAGCTCCATATGTAAGTATAGGACTTATTACAGCCGTATACATCCACATGATTATACTAGATTTGAGGCCCTAATTCTTGCTGACGATTCTCTTGCACGTATAGTAGGCCATATATGCTTTATTTATTCTTTTTTCTATATTTATTTTCCAGGACAGTTTGGTGTCAATCTCCACCCCCAAGTATTTAGCTGAGGGGGATAGAGTGAGTGTTGTTCCGCTTAGTACCGGAAGTTGAAACGTGAGGGATTTTGGTTCTGCTTGTGAATAGTATCAATTCTGGTTTGTTCGGTCTAACTCCTAGTCCATTGTTCTTAGCCCATAGGTTTAACCTTCGTAGTGCTCTTTCCATTAACTCGCTGACTGTTGAAGGAAACATGCCTGGTACCAACATCACTATATCGCCTGCATATGCTACTGCTTTCACTCCCCCACCGTTTAGTTAGAGTATTATTTCGTTGAGCGCTACAACCCATAGAAGCGGGGAGAGGACCCCTCCTTGAGGCGTCCTAGTCACATAACTTGTTTGTGTTGCAGTGCCGTTTAATGCTATAATCTTCCTATTCTCAAGCATCGATAGTATCCATCTGCACACAGTGTAATCTATGCCACCATGTGTCAGAGAATTAATTATAGCATTTACTTTTATATTATTGAAGGCGCCCTCTATGTTTAAAAAACCAGGCACGGTGTATTGTTTGTAGTGCAGTGATTTTTCAATTACACTTATCATCTCGTGAAGGGCAATTTCGGTTGATCGGCCCTTTATGTACGCATGTTGGGACTTCGATAACTTATCCGCCATTATTGTTCTAACATGTAAGTCTATTAGCCTTTCTAGTACTTTCAGCATAAAGGAGGTGAGGCTTACAGGTCTAAAATTCTTGGCATTATCGTGTGTTCTTCTGCCTGGTTTTGGAAGCAACACAACTTTAATTCTTTTCCAACTTCTTGGGATAAAAGTAGTTGAATGCTAGCTTTGTATTTATATATCTTCAAGCCTTTGAACCATTGGTTATACCAGTTTTTGCAACATTATGGGCATAATCCCGTCATGACCTGCCATTTTAAATGGTGCAAAGCTATTTATGGCATATTTGATTTTACTTTTGTCTACTATTGGGCCTCGGTAATCAGCTGCGTTTATCGGTGGTTCTGGTTGAACCCTCGTTAAAGCTGTTTGCTGACTCCCGGGGAAGTGCGTTGTGATTAGTACTTCCAGAGACTCTTTTGCCGAGGAGGTCCAATCACTTCCCTCCGCCCTAATGTAGGAAGTATTAATATGATCTTTGGACAGCATTTTACTCAGCCTAGCAACTTCTCTGCAACTTTCTATGGATGTGCCGAAAGATCACCATGAGTCGTTTTTAGCTTGCCTGACTGCTTTTTTGTATTCTTTCATAATATCTTTATATGGCTGCCAGATTTTGGTTCTAAAACTCTCTATGAAAGCTTTCCTTAGGTGTGTTCTCAAAGTCTTGAGTTCACTGTTCCACCAAGGAAGAGACTTTCTCTTTTTCAGAACTGTTAGCGATGTGGATTTATTGAAAGTTGTGGTTAAGATTTTTTCCAACTTCTATACTTCTGAATCTAGTTCCTGAGGATTACTTATACTCTTATTGCCTCCCTTTTCAAGGCATTTTGTTGCCATATTGGTAAATTTTCCCCATGCCGTTCTTCTTGGGTTCCGGTATGTGAGAGGCGCACTGTACTTCTCGCGTATGCTGAAGAGTATCCAGGAGTGATCCGACATGGAAGGCTCATCGGATACCCTCCAGTTATCCACAACGAGACTGTCTGTGTCTGTTGATAGCGTGAGGTCAAGCACTTCCTCCCACCCCGGAAACCTATCCGAGATTGGGAAAATAAAAGTTGGCTTATCGCCCTTGTTGCAAATACTTAGATTACTATTCAAAATATACTGCAAGAGTGACTCACCTTTGGTGTTTATACTGGAGCTACCCCATACGGTGTGTCTTGCGTTTGCATCGCACCCTATTAGGACATCATCCTTCCTGTTCTTCTCTACTAGGCTGGTGAGCGGGGCCGGTGGTATGTCTTCGTTATGGGCCAAGTAGGCCGAGACCAAGAAGAAGGGCTTTTCCTTCTGTTCCACCTTTACCACTGTGATATCTGCTGTGCTGTAATTAGGACAAAGAAATGCATTTGTACTTTTATTGATAAGAATGCATGCCCTAGGTTTACCTCTGTTCCGTCTGTAAAACAGGTTATAGTTGCTGCTGTTTAGCCCTTTAATGGTATCTTCATTGACCCAGGGCTCCTGTACTAGGCTGAAGTCGATGCCCCCCTCGTTCACGAGGGTTGTCAGATTCGCTGTAGCACTCTTCGAGAGCTGCAGGTTTATCTGTACGCATCTTAAGTTATTAGGCATCTCGGGTTTCTTCGATGCCCACATTCCTTAGCAACTGGCTGACGTCGTCGACCTCTTCCGTGTCGTCTTCGTCAGCCGCTTTGTCGCCTTGGAAGATTTTTAGACTGGCCTTGCGGATTCCGAAGCTGATTTTGTAGTCAGTCTTCTTCAGATCCTCAATGGACTCATCACAAATGGCCACTAGTATTGGCTTGCTTGCTTTATTCGGTTTTTCCTCCTCGATTAGCTGCAACTCATCTATACCAGGTATAGATTTGTTCTGCAACTTAATGCACATCAGGAGTTTTTCGCCTGGCTCCTCTAGAGGGGTAGTCAAATGCGAGTACCTATCCCTGGCGGGTATAAGCCTTAATTGGAGGCCTACAAAGGCGTTGCTAATTTTAGCAACACTACCCGTCAGGAAATCTAGCGAGGCCTGGTCCGCGTTGTTGATGACTCTGTAGCCCCTGAGGGTCTCAGAGGAGTCAAACTCCGGGTGAAAACTCGCAGGATTGTCGAGTACAAAGCTGAGCACCATACTCGACAATTTGCCGTCGATCTCCACCTATCTTTCCTGAATTGTGCTCGGGGAGGAGGAATTTCCGTCTATGATGGCCACTTGTAGGCTATCCCTGGCTACATCGCAGAAATACCTTGCCGTTGTTGTACTGTTTTGTTCACTTTCACTCCGCCTATGTTTTTTGGGCAGAGTTTCTGGTAGTTCTGTAATGGAGCGATTCCTTTTTTGTGAATTGGTCGGGTGCTTGCTTGCTAGAGGTTCTGATTGCTTCCTTTTCAGGAAGCTTTCATATTCCTCTAAATGGATTTGAGTCGCTTTGTTTTCGCCTCATCAACTGGGGTGCCGGCTGCCTAGTCTTTAGCTATCTTTCACAGTATGAAGACTGCTCTCTGGTACCGGTTTTTCCTCAGGTGATTTTGGGATTTTTTGCGCTTTATCTTGTTCTCTACTTTAGACGCCAGTGAACTTTGGTTAGTGCCCATGGCAGCTTTGGAGGTGGACGCTTCCTCCCTTAGATTTGTTGTTTTCGTCCTCTTCGGATTCCGTTTTCGTATTCCTATAGGTCATGTTGTTTCCCTTAGTCTTCGCTGTTGTCGTCAATTTGGTTGTAGTTGTTGTATTGTTAGTTTCGTTCATATTTGGTCCCACGAGTAAGCCGGAAAGGGTTGGTCACTCGTCGGCAGAGCCGGTATGCGTAGAGAAGGCATTTAATACTTCCGACCTCGCCCGGGCATCGGAGAGGACCGTTCGCGATCAGCTATTCATTACCGCCCGCTAACCATTCAGCCATCGGTACGGGTACCTCATCACCTTGGCTTAGAGTGGTGCTGGTGCGGCTATCCTCATACTTTCACATTGGGAGGTGGGCGTAAAAACTAGGGTTTATTCATTCATATCGCTATTGTGGGAATTATGAGGTGTCGCTCTTAGTTTGTAAGAGTAGAGTGCGTTACCTTTGGGATGCACACTTTACTCTTACTTAAACCCTTCGCCACGACAAGGCGACCAACATCAAAAGAGGTTAGTCAGTGTATATCTATATACATTCTAAGTCATGTACATGTTTTCCAAAGCGTATTAAATGATGATGAGATAAAATGAGTGAATTCATGGAAGAAAAACATATTATAAAATTGATGTACTCATATAATTTTTATCTAGAATTACGTTAATATTTCCATAAAAGGATTTGTACAGATCTAATTCTAATATATAGTAAAACTTCCAAGATATTATGCTTACCATCGTCAAATTTATGTCAATTGTAATTCAAATAATGCAAAGGTGTATTGCTCGTGATCAGTGCCGATGTGACAACGTTTAAAGCGATTTAATTCTGATACACTTTCTAACATGGAGTCATCTGCGGTGTTACGCTATAAGGTTTTGCGAATGGATATGCGTACCGAAAGTGAATTGTGTTACTACAGGCAATCGGTACTCTATAATTGGCATACCTAGATAAAAGTATTGAGCGGCACGTTAACTCGTTAACACCGACGCGGCATCTCTAAGTAAAACGGCAACCTTATTCCAAATTATCACGTAAAAGAATTAATTTGTTAATAATACTTTCATTCATTAGGGAATTATACGCATCGGACGTCAAAAATTATTTAATAATGCTCTGTTAAAATCAAAATTTTCAACCCTCAGCGTTTCCGCTCCGTTTATTTAGATGCGCCGTACAAAAGCTTTGACATGAGGATTTTTTGACAGTAACGGCAATTGCGCTTTTATTTATGGACGGCTGTAACACATTCGCATTGTAAACGAACTGTACGGTTTTTGCGTTGGTACATTTCTAATGTACTAGGCATTACTGGCCGAAACGATGGAAAATGAAAACAAAATCAACAACAAAGAAATGTACAAAATAAAAGGACGTACATTATTCAATTTGCGTATTTCTTTAAATTAGTTGTGACAGTTTGAAATGTAAAGTGTATAAAAATAGATTACTAATAATGTAGAATATTATAAATGAAGATAGATGACGAATTGGATATTAAAATAAATAACTATCAGATCAGACAATCAACAACAAAGAAATATAAAAAATAAAAGGACGTACATTATTCAATTTGCGTATTTCTTTAAATTAGTTGTGACAGTTTGAAATGTAAAGTGTATAAAAATAGATTACTAATAATGTAGAATATTATAAATGAAGATAGATGACGAAGTGGATATTGAAATAAATAACTATCAGACTTCAATTTCATTGAAATAAATCCGCGTTATTACACCGTTTGAAAAATATGGTAATTGTTTAGCAGAGCGGTTTTTCTGCTTTAACTCTACCTCAACAATAAATAAGACGCATGCGGTTAAAAACAAAATTTTTTTGTTTTTCATGAAAAAACGCCATATTTCGCGGTGTTAAACATATACTCGACATCATTCACTTGAACTTTTTATCATGGTAAATATATGGGCCATTGCATCAATTGGCGACATGGTTTTGTACCCGTGGTTCTCCGATTTTGACCAAACTTTAGAATATCATAATATAGACAAGAGGAAGAATATCTGTTAACTTTTTAGTGGTCAAAGTTGCTCCACTGTTTTTTGGCGCGCAATTCAAATTCCGACCTAACACAAAAATTTTTACCTGTCTGTTTCTGATTGGAAAGCCTTTCATTGTTATTTTTTATGTTAAGACTTGGAATACATCTATTAGAACAAATTTTCTTTTTGTTATGTACATTCATGTGTTGCATATTAAACAGCCATCAATAAAAAATCTTCAACACTTGCACAATGCACGTATTAAAGTGACAGCGAGCATATACAAGACTGTCCATTTCGCTCTGAACGTCATCTGCACGTATCTCATTGCACCAAACAGATTTTAGAGTAGCGATATAATTTAACACCGTTCATTGAAATAACGAATCGTACCAAGTACAAAGAATGAATGAAGACATAAAGTGATATCAATATAAACTAACATCATATTTTTATGAACGAGAATTCTGATTTCTTCATTAATTAAATTCTAAGAATACAATTTACATATTTGCCTCCCTCACACAACCTTCTAAGCGAAAAGACTGCGCCGTATAGCGACAACTTTGCTTTTTTTTGCAGTTCATGGGATCAAAGTCCCATATTTTTGAACACTGATTCTTATGCAAAATTGAACGAGGAATCGAATGAAAAAGTGAATTTTGAAAAAAAAAGTTGGTAGAAAAGCACAAAAATATGTTTTTTTTTTGTTTTTGATTTTTTTTTGGGTTTTGAAAATATCTTTATCAGAAAGCTGAGATTTTTTTACATAAAATTGGATAACTTCAAAATTTTTTTTACCCAGTTCAACTTTGACCACTAAAAAGTTAACAGATATTCTTCTTCTGGTCTAAATTATGATATTCTAAGGTTTGGTCAAAATCGGAGAACCATGGGTGCAAAACCATGTCGACAATTGATGGAATGGCCCATATACTTTTAATCATTAATTGACACATTTCTATTCATGCTTTTTTAACACCGGCGCAGTTGATTTTTATTTATTTATTAATTGACAAAAGCTTTAAAATCCTTACAATAAAACAATTACGGCAAGTTTATGCATGATATTATGGAGCTACTGTACATTCAAATGGGCACTATTGATTCATGCACTGATTGTTTTCGAATTATCGATACTCTCGATATTCGATTGAGAACGATAATCGACAAAAATCAAAAATATATAATAAAAAAACTGTATCATTCATTACAACTTGTCCCTTAAAAGACCACAAGAACAGGAAAAAGTTCGACACAAAAGAACTATGAACCCCCCGGTGTTGGACCGACTAGGGGTTTTTTTTTAAGCGCGGCCGAAGGCGGCGAGTGCAGAATGAAGGTCAACACAAAAGAACTACGAACACCCTGCCAGAAAAGAGTTGTACCTGATAAGAAACCAGGTACATCCCTGTTTCAGACCGACAAGGGTTTTTTTTAATATTTATATTAAGTACGAATATCGAATTTCATTCGTTAATTTTATAGCCCCGACAGGCGACAGCGCTATTTTGCATTAGCGGGCTTAATTTACAGTTACTTGCGCATTTGACCCATGTTAATGCAAAGTAGTAATGCATAAGAATTCCGTGCATTTAGCTGAATTTACCTAATTGAAGTAGGCAACACTGCTCAAAAATTGGCCGAATTTTTGTTTTTTTTGACAGATGTTGCTTGAAGTCTGCCGTCTCCGTTGCGTTTGCAGTTTTAAATAAAGTCTAAAGTTTTAATATTTAGAAGGCAGAAAATAAACAACGCACAGTATGCTATCCGTTTTTCCAATATTCTTAACTTTTTCGCGCAATTTTTTCGCATTACAATCAATTATTGCTTTTAATTTCACTATATTATCTTTTAACGTAGTTAATAATATACGAATTTTTTCCTTAAAATTATATTGATTTTCCAAAAATACCAAAATTTCTATTAATAATTTATCTTATTAATTTTTATTTCTTTTTCTTTTTAAATAAATAACCAAATTTCACAATCAGCTGTCTAAATGCACAAGCCGTCTGTCACCATAAAATTTCAATGCGCATTAGCATTGCTTAATACGCATTAATTTTGCTCGTCTGTCAGGGTTATTATTCTCTAACGTATTGTAACATTTTTATCAATTCTCGTTCAATTCTCGTTCAATCTCGAATATCGAGAGTATCGATATTTCGAAACCGATCACTGCTTACAAGTATATCAATAGTGCCCAAATGAATTTCAAACAGTGGTGCCATGTCGAGCGTATATATCGTACATAATCATTCATTTGTTTATTGTTCTTTATTACAAAAAACATATGGTGAAAGTAGATTTAAAACAAAAATTTTGAGATATTTCGCAACAAAAGTGGAGCATTTTTCAGACAAATCGCTCTACTTCAGTAAAAACCAAAAATATGATTAAAATTCAATATGTTTATTTGTCGCGTCGTTCTCTTTCTGACATTTCCTTTTCGTTGCAAATTTAATTTTTTTGTGTTAAATTTTTTTAACAGTTAATTTATATTTCCTTTTCCTCGTTTTATGTTCTTTTTCATACATTAGATTTTCAACTTTTCCTAATAAATGAAATACTTTTTATAAATATAAATTACAAATAAGAGCTACGAACACAAATGATGCATCAAAAAGTCGTTAAATGTACAAGCTTACGCAATACAGAGTGCTGAGTGCATTTCAAAGATAAAAAACGCATGCGGTTAACGCAATTTCCAATTAGCTTATCGCCTTGCAGAATTTCATTTTCGCTAAAGCGAGCATTTTCTCTTGATCAATGCCTTCCAGAGTTAATCCCCGTGAATATTGTTAAATGCTTCAAAAGGATGATGCAAATCAAGGACCATTTAACGAAACTTCTAATACCAAATTGAGGAAGTAATAATAACAATAAGTTTGAGTGTAAAGGGGCATTTTATGCAATTGCAGGACCCAAAAGCGAGGTGTTGTGTATAAATGTTTAAAAACTATTTAGTGATGTGATCTGAATAATAAAGCAAGCGTGAAATTTACAATGCATTCAGAAATTATGTATTTTAATTTGTGAAGTTTTAGACTTTAAATTGGAATATCTCAAAAACTACAAGTCTCCTGTGGCTATATGAAGAACATTCTCTAACCGCTCATGCCCATTTTATTCCCGAATTCGGAGGAAGATATACTAAAGATTTCCCCTCTTGGTTCTCTTTTTACAACATTAGCTACATTTTTGTCGGTAAGACATTCCACACTATGACGTATATTTTGGTAAGTATTGAGGCAAAAGTATGCTTGGATAGTGTCGGTTTCGGTACATACATTGGTCCTAAAAATATGAAAAGCTTTCGGAGTCTTTATTTGTTATAAAGTTAGTTTCAACATAAAATACTCATGAATGCTTGAATTATCTATTATTATAAAGAGAAAAAATTGGTTCAAATTTAAAATAGTATTGTGTGGACGTAAACGCTGGTCCCGTTTCGAACTTTTTCGAACTACACTGCATAGATAGTTAGACTACATCTTTCAAGCAATTGCTGGGGAATGAAATTTTGTTTAATTGTTCACAGGCCACAGGCTATTTTATTATTGTAATTAATAATAATAACCCAACGATTACCTTCCCCCCGCCCAACCGACGCACATAGGAGCATTTGGTCTCAAAAATCGGACAAAATTATTTAAAATGATTTTATGAATAAAAATGCATTATTAAATATAATAATGCAATATATTAAAATAAAACAAGTAAGAAAGTACTAAGTTCGGGTGCAACCGAACATTTTATATCTATATATCGGGTGATTTTTTAAGAGCTTGATAACTTTTTAAAAAAAAAAAACGCATAAAATTTGCAAAATCTCATCGGTTCTTTATTTGAAACGTTAGATTGGTTCATGACATTTACTTTTTGAAGATAATTTCATTTAAATGTTGACCGCGGCTGCGTCTTAGGTGGTCCATTCGGAAAGTCCAATTTTGGGCAACTTTTTCGAGCATTTCGGCCGGAATAGCCCGAATTTCTTCGGAAATGTTGTCTTCCAAAGCTGGAATAGTTGCTGGCTTATTTCTGTAGACTTTAGACTTGACGTAGCCCCACAAAAAATAGTCTAAAGGCGTTAAATCGCATGATCTTGGTGGCCAACTTACGGGTCCATTTCTTGAGATGAATTGTTCTCCGAAGTTTTCCCTCAAAATGGCCATAGAATCGCGAGCTGTGTGGCATGTAGCGCCATCTTGTTGAAACCACATGAGTCAACATTTAAATGAAATTATCTTCAAAAAGTAAATGTCATGAACCAATCTAACGTTTCAAATAAAGAACCGATGAGATTTTGCAAATTTTATGCGTTTTTTTAAAAAAAAAAAGTTATCAAGCTCTTAAAAAATCACCCGATATATAAAAATGAATGCCATTTTTCGTTGTGACTTTATAACTCAAGAACGGGCTCACCTATCCAAACCAAATTTTTAGGCCTTTTTTGGGCTATTCAGTAGATGGTTTGTGTTTTGAAATTTTAAGTATCGGATACCAGGATCTCGAGAAATAGGCCAAAACGTGGACCCGGGTAACCCTAGGATGTGTTTGTACAAAATGGGTAGCAAATGGAAGCTGTTGATGATTTCTATAGTATAGAGTATTTTTGATGCCGCTCCGTGACTAGGGTTTCGAGATATCGGCCAAAATGTTTCAAAAATTTCACCACACATATGTTACATTTTTTTTTTATTTAACTCGTACCTACTTGGAAAGCTGAAAAGCGCTCAATGTATAGTGAAATTATTTTTAAAAACACACCAAAAACCCATTTGTTTGGTCAGATTCATACCACTTAGCCAGCGGATTATACGTTTTCATATTAACATACATACATCAATAATAGTTTAATCATTTACTAAACGATTTGTTACCTACTTAGCTAAGCTCTTTCGCTCTCAAAATTTATGAACTTTCGTCTTAACTAGCATACTTATTATTCCCACCTACAAACTTAATTGCATTATATTTATATCAACATGTCGGTATGTATGTAGCAGGCAGATCGACAAACAAAGTAGGCTTTGAAAAGACATCGAACTATATTACGGTGCATTTATTTTGCGTAGAGAAATACATGAATATTTTGTTTTTTGTAGGTATATAGAGCTTTGACTCTTAGCATTAAGAAAATTCAAATTAGGAGAATATATGACATTGGAGTGTAAACATCGCTGGAGCGTTTTCTTTGACCCCATACGTTCAGTAGTGTCCGAAATTACCGCGGTGCAAAATTATTAGTTATTATATTTTTTTTAATAATTATTGAAGTTTGTGTGAATTTGTGAAAAAGATAAATATAGCGCAAAGCGAATTTCCGAGCAAAAAACGGTAAGTTTTGAACTGTTGAAGTGAATTACACGAATGTATGTGTTTCCTTATTTGAAAAAACATATGGTGTACCACTATTAATGTAGGCATTTTTTTTAATTTAATTTATTCTTTTTTTATTGAAAGAAAAATGCCACGACCCACACGAGGAAATATAGGTCGGCGAACGCGTCATGCAAATGCTACGGCATTACAAAGGCGATCACAGACTCCAGATGAACGAGCACAAGCTAATGCATCGCAGCGTGAACGTAATGCACGAAATAGATCTGTTGTACCTGAAATTATGCGTGCTGCTTTTAATTACAACAGTCAGATTAATTACAGTATGTACGGATATATTGGAATAATGGACGCAATATGTCCACATTGTGATGCGGCTAAATTTCCAGGTGAAACGCCCGGCATGTGTTGTGCTAATGGCAAAGTGAGATTGCCACCATAAGAAACTCCACCCGAACCATTGTCTTCATTAATTTTTGGGACTTCTGAAAATTCGAAGCACTTTTTGAGTCATATTCAACAATACAATTCGACATTTCAAATGACTTCTTTTGATGCTAATAACATTATTAGAGATAATTTTATGTCGACGTTTAAGGTAAATACTTAAACAGGATTGTCCCAATCAATCTGAATCATAAAAGTATTCTATAGTTTTAAAAATTATTATGCAACATATACCTAAAATTGCATACATGTTGAAGATTCAGGGCCAAATTTATCATCAAGCTGGTTCGGTATTGCCATACCCCGACGTTGATTATCAATTTTTGCAAATTTATTTTATTAGTGATGAAAATCTGAATTGGATCAACGTTGTGCAATTGCTTTGAATACAAGACGAGAAATTATTTGTGAGCTACAAAGGTTTTTCCATCAGCATAACGCATTAGTTCAATTGTTCAAAATTGCTCTCGATCGTATGCCCTCTGATCATCACAAAATTGTAATAAGGGTTGATAGAACACCTTTTGGAGAGCATGAAATTTGATTCAATGCACCGACAATTGATGAGGTTGCAATTGTAATTCGTGGTGATCAGTTTCAATGGTGTGATATTATACTTCATCGTAGAAATGACCAATTGCAACGTGTTTCGGAACTTCATCGTAGTTACGACGCATTACAATACCCAATATTGCATTGGAAAGGTGACGATGGCTATAATATAAATATACCAATGATTGATCCACGAACAGGTAAATAATATTTTCAGTGTGTTGACATTTCATCATTTGTAGAAATTTCTTAAGTCACATTTTCCACTTATTTGAAGGTCTACATGTACAGAAAAAAGTTAGTGCCATGAATTTTTATTCTTATCGATCGATGGTTCGTCCACAAGAACAAAATTATATCTTGAGATGTCGTAAACTATATCATCAGTACTTCGTTGATATGTACGTCGAAATAGAAACAGAACGTCTTAATTTAATTCGTTTCAACCAAGCAAAATTAAGATCTGAACAATATATTCATTTGCAAGACGCGATAGCAAATGATGCTAATATTAATGACATCGGACGTTTAACTATATTGCCATCTTCGTATATTGGTAGCCCACGGAATATGAACGAATATGCACAAGACGCAATGTGTTATGTAAAAAAATACGGTCGACCGGATCTGTTCATTACATTTACATGTAATCCGCAGTGGGATGACATCAAAAACAATTTATTTGCAGGACAGTCGACAACCGATCGTCATGACATTACTGCGCGTGTTTTTCGGCAAAAATGTAAGGCAATTATGGATTTAATTGCGAAATTATATGTATTTGGGGATGTGCGTTGCCATATGTACTCCATTGAATGGCAGAAAAGGGGATTGCCGCACGCACATATACTAATTTGGCTGGTACATAAAGTAACTCCGGATCAAATCGATAACCTTATATCAGCTAAAATTCCTAATCACACTGCTGATCCTGAGTTATTTCAAGTTGTCGTTAAAAACATGATACATGGACCGTGTGGTGAACTAAGTATGAATTCACAATGTATGATTGATGAAAAGTGTTCGAAACGATACCCAAGGCAATTTACTTCAGACACAATAACGGGCAATGACGTATATCCGTTGTATCGACGTAGATCACCTAATGATAATGGCAAAACGGCAACCATTAGAATGCATAACCAGGAAGTTGAAGTTGATAATCGTTGGGTGGTTCCGTATTGTCCATTATTATCGAAAATATTCAACGCTCATATAAATGTG
Organism: Bactrocera neohumeralis; assembly: GCF_024586455.1. Lineage (NCBI taxonomy): Eukaryota > Metazoa > Arthropoda > Insecta > Diptera > Tephritidae > Bactrocera > Bactrocera neohumeralis. The sequence continues at coordinate 5,675,367 of NW_026089624.1, forward strand.
GAATATTGTAATTCTGTCAAATCCATTAAATATATTTGCAAGTATGTAAATAAAGGGAGCGATATGGCTATTTTCGGTGTTGCTGGTGAGAATAGAAATGATGAAATTACTCAGTATCAAATGGGTCGCTATATTTGTAGCAATGAAGCTGTCTAGAGGATTATGTCGTTTCCAATGCACGAAAGATATCCTGCGGTTGTTCACTTGGCTCTTGAGAATGGCCAACGTGTTTATTTTAATGTAGCAAATTTATTGGAAAGAGCAGCGCAACCACCAGCAACTACGTTAACAGCTTTTTTCAAATTATGCGAAACTGATATATTTGCGATAACTTTGTTAAATTCTGAAGTGCCTCAGTATTACACATGGAATGTGTCTTCGAAAAAATTTCAAAGACGTAAACAAGGAACAGCAGTTCATGGGCATCTTGGCATTTTCCAAACAGATGCAATTGGCAGAATATATACAGTACATCCAAACAATGTTGAGTGTTTTTATTTGAGATTGTTATTAGTTAACGTGAATGGCCCAAAACCCTTTCAAGAATTGAGAACAGTCAACGGTCATTCGTGTGAAACATACCGTGAAGCATGTCAACTTTTGCATTAGTTGGAGGATGATGCTCATTGGGATTCAACACTTCATGATGCATCTATTTCGGCTCATCCTCAACAAATACGAATGCTGTTTGCCGTTATATTATCAACATGTATGCCATCAAATCCACTTGAATTATGGAACAAATATAAACATAATATTGCAGAAGATATTTTAATTCGTATGCGTCATCATGCAAGAAATTCTGATTTGTTGATAACTTTGGAAATGTACAACGAAGCTTTGATAATAATTGAAGATATGTGTCTACGGATTGCAAATAAAACATTAGTACAATTGGGTATGACCGCACCAAATCGTGACATGCATGATCTGTTTGATCGTGAATTGCAACGTGAGCAGGAATTCAATTCTAATGATTTGCGTTTTTTTTGTACAATCGAATATAACCAAAATTAATATTCAGCAAAAACATGTCTATGACACAATCATGCAAGCCATTTCCAGAAATGCAGGTGGGTTATATTTCTTGGATGCACCTGGTGGTACAGGCAAAACGTTTGTTATATAACTGATTTTAGCCACTATTCGATCGGAACTGAAAATTACACTGGCACTTGCATCTCGGGAATTGCTGCTACATTATTAGAAGGTGGTCGGACAGCACACTCTGCATTAAAATTGCCATTGAATATACAGGTGATTGAAACTCCAACTTGCAATATTTCAAGAAATTCTGCTATGGCAAAAGTTCTGCGATTAACGTCCATTATTTTATGGGATGAGTGTACAATGGCGAATAAAAAATTACTAGAAGCATTTAATCGAACAATGCAAGATTTACGTGGTAACCAACAGCTTTTTGGTGATGCTTTGATATTACAGCCAGGGGATTTTCGACAAACATTGCCTGTCATTCCTCGGTCAACTCCTGCTGATGAAATAAATGCCTGTTTGAAGTCATCAGTTCTGGAGATATGTACAAAAATTGACACTGAACATTAATATGCGTATTCACCTACAAAATGATCCAGCTGCCCATGAGTTTTCAGAACAATTGTTACAAATTGGTGATGGCAAAATACAAATCGACAGAACCAACAGATTGATCACTGTACCGAACAATTTTTGTACAATTACGAAATCGATAGATGAATTGATTGAATGTGTTTTTCCAAATATTCTTCAGAATTACAGAAACCATGATTGGTTGACAGAACGCGCCATTTTAGCACCGAAGAACATTCATATCAATGCATTAATTTTCAAATTCAAGCAAAACTCCCAGGCGTAGTCACGACATATAAATCAATTGACAGTGCTATGAATCAAGATGAGGCAATGAATTATCCAACTCAATTTTTGAATTCATTAGAACCGGCTGGTATGCCACCGCATTGCTTGAATCTGAAAGTGGGTTCTTTGATTATATTATTGCGAAATATTAATCGAACAAAACTGTGTAATGTCACCAGATTGGCAGTGAAAAATTTATTGCCAAATTTGATTGAAGCTACGATCTTAACTGGTAAATCAAAAGGAGAAGTTTGTTTAATACCGCGTATCCCTATGATTCCAACGAATATGCCATTTGCATTCAAACGATTACAATATCCTGTGCGTTTTTTATTTGCTTTTTCGATAGCTTATAATTCCATAAATACCCTGTGAAATCGGGAAGTTCATATCTTGAATAGTTTTTGGATGGCAGCGTTCTAAAGAGCGACCGCTCGGAGGTGCAAACATATACATACATATGTATATGTAAGTGAAAATTTAAACGCGTTTTTCTCGAAACGACATTTTTCAAAATTGCTGGCGTCATAACTCATCGAAAAACTGACCGATCGACTTCAAATTACAACTAAGGATTTTTGAATGCATTTACTATACAATGACCTAAGATTTTTTTGATTGGTTGAAAATTGTCAATTTGGCATTGAAAAACGACCATTTAAAAAAAAAAAAAAACAAAAACGAATATTTTTTTTCAAAATTGCGCCATTTTGTTAATTATTGATATTTTTTAAAGATCGTGGGTCATTGTATATGAAATATCATTAATAAACTATTCAAATGTTTTTGTTTCAGCAACTCATTCGGCCGGAATCATGCCAGCGATTGGGGCACTTTTTTTTGGCACCTCCGAAGACAGCCCATAACTCCGTTATTTTTCAACATTTTTGTAAAAAACATTTTTAAGTATACCTTATTACGTTCAAAGAAGTTGGAGATATTCAAAAGCGTAGTTTCTCTTGCAAAAATTCACGGAAATCGCCTAATTTTTCATTCGTCACACTGGTATAGCCCCAATATTACCGCAAAATTTTATTTGTGTACTGAAAAGTGAAAAAATCAAATGGAGTTTTAAATTGTGTTCCCAGTAGGAGTGAATGTAGTCCGATTTCGCTCATTTTCACAGAGTGACACAGGAAAATGTCACGTTCCAAATTTTGTTGAGATGGGGAAAATGTTTAAGCTTATATGTTAAGAGAAATCCTGTAGTTTACTAGGAAAAATAATTCATAGCTCGACCTCGCCCGACACTATAACAAAAACACTAATTTCTAAAACATTAAAAAAAAATTTAGTTTTTTTAATGATTCAATGTTTTTCCGAAAAAAACATAATAATAGATTAACTAAATTAATTTTTATATCATTCATATTAAATACATACTATGTTGTCCTGAATCCATAAAAAATATTTTCAAGAATTCCGTTCACGCAATAAAAAAAACCACTTGCAATTTCGAGAACAATGGAGAGTTTCGCCAATAAGCACGTGCGTTCTGAACGAAGTCTAGGTTCCGACTACTTGTGTGGCATTATAGCGACCTGAAGGTCATTCATTTGATCGGTTCATTGTAGAACGGTTATTTATGTAAGTACCAAAAAAAATCAATTTTGAGTACCATCGCTGAAGTTTGTAATTTTCAATTTTGTCCGGTCTTTGAGGGTAAATGCTCCTATGTGCGAGGTGGGATTTAAAACTGCCCAGGTACAGAAAGAAAAATTCCAACAGCTATGTACTTGGCTAATAGATCTGTTTTAAGTTAAGTGTTATACTATACACCCAACTCTTTTTTTACACGGTTTTTTTTACACGGAATTGAAGTTACACGGTTGAAAAAAAATAAATTTTTGTAAAAAATTTTTAATTATGTACGGTTTTAAAATCACTGTCTTGTAATTACGTGTATGTTTGTTTGCTTATTCCTTCATATAAAAATAGCATTATGCAACACTACATGTTCGAAAATTTCTATTCGGAATACAATAGGAACATTACACAACACTACGTAATGAATAGGTTGGTAATACTCTTCAGCTCTCCATTCGAACTTGTTGTTCGCTTCATTCTATATAAAATAAAGATTTCAACATTGTTTTTACCATACTTGGCACCATTGCTGAAATGAACAACATAGTAGTAACTGGGAAATCACTTTATTCGATAATTTTTACCTACACATTTTGTCCCCATGATATTTACATAAAATATTGCTTAATTGAAGTTTTTAAAGTTTATTAGCTCGCAATATTTTATCAATTGTTCAATTAGATTTGAACGTTTCTAACCTTAATAAGTGAAAAAATATATTTTTTCTTTAAATTTTTAGTTAAGCTTTAAAAATAAAATTTTTGTCCTCACTATAGTTAGCAAAATGTCCAAATTTTCAAAGATTCGTAAAAGGCAAGCCATTTCTTTGGAAATAAAATTAAAAATCCTGGACTGTCTGGCAAGAGATGAAGGTTCAACATCTGTGGGCAAGACTTTTGGCTTAAACGAAGCTACTATCAGGACCATTAAGAAAAATGAGAATGAAATAAGGAAATCTGTCATCAGTTCATCAAAACATAGTTCCAAAACATCGTCATACATTAGAGATGAAGTGTTAGTAAAAATGGAAAAATGTGTAGTGTTTTGGATTGAGGATTTGTTGCAAAAGAGAATACCTGTAGATGGAAATATTATAAAGCAGAAGTCACTACGAATTTACAAGCAACTGCAGATATCGGAGCCATCAACAAGTCGTCAAGACAAGAGAAAGGAATTTTCTGGTAGTTATGGACGGCTAACAGGATTTCTTAAAAGAAACTCATTTCATAATTTAAAAATTAAAGGAGAAATCGCATCAGCAGATGAGAAGGCAGCTAAAACCTTCCCAGCAGAACTAGCCAAAATAATTGAAGATGGTGGCTATATCCCCGACCAAATTTTCAATGCCGATGAAACGGGTTTGTTCTGGAAAAAAATGCCTTCCAGAACTTTTATAGCAAAATCCGAAAAAATGTCTAGTGGTTTTAAAGTTGCTAAAGATCGGGTAACATTTTTATTGTGTAGCAACGCTTCTGGTAATAAAATTTTAAAGCCTCTTTTAATAAACCGATCATTAAGGCCACGTGCTTTGAGAGGAAAAAACATTCAAGGCAGCATGTCTATTTACGGAATGGTTTGAAGAATGCTTTGTTCCTGAAGGTAAAATATATATGGAACAGCAATGTCTTGATTTTAAAGTGCTTTTGCTCATAGATAATGCGCCAAGTCATCTCGTTTTAGAGCATCCAAATGTTCAAGTAATATTTTTGCCACCTAATACCACTTCCTTGATTCAACCATTAGATCAGGGTATAATTGCTACGTTTAAGCTTTATTAAATTCAACGAGCATTCCAACATATTTTAGATGCAGTAGAGAAGGACAACCTTACTATCGTTGATGCATGGAAAAAATATTCTATTTTGGATTGCATTACATATGCTTCAATGGCCAAAGAAAAGTTAAGAGTATCAACACTAAATTCCTGCTGCTAAGCACTTTGGCCAGAATGCGTAAAAAGTGGTACCTCAGTGCCGCAAGCGTCGGTGGAGACTTCTAAAATTATAGCCTTGGCACACGAAATCGGAGGAGAAGGATTTGAAGACCTACAAATTGAAGAAGTCGACGAATTAATGATAGATAAACCTCTAGATGATGATTTCTGATTGAATTAATAACAGATGACGGCAAAACAGAGAACAATAATAGCGATAATGATTAGGAGACCGAAATATGTCAACTAACTGCTAGTTTAATTAATGACGGTCTAAAATTTGGTAAAAGTATGGTTAATCATTTCCTAAAAAATGATCCTAATATGGAACGTGCCCTGAAATTCGAACGAGATATTAATAATTGTACTGCTGGGTATAAAGAGTTGTATAAAGAACTTAAAAAACCAAAAGTTCAACTTTCTATAAAAGATTTTTTAATAAAAAAGTCGACGGCGCAAGACCTTTCGGAAAGTAGTCCGAAAGTTCAAAACTCCATTACCGGACGAAAGTCACCATTGGATAATTTGATGGATATCTCCAGCGATGATACCGACTTTAGTCCAGTTCGTCGCAAAAATTGCTCCTGTTATCAAGTAGCGACGAATAATTGTAGCTATGTAATTATTTTTTCTTTATTTCTATTCTAATTTTTCTGTTCTTATTTCTGGGTTAACAGATTTCTTTTGTTTTTTTGCTTGCTCTACCAATTTTTCACCTATATGAATTATATATTTTACGTTTTAATGCTCAATAAAATGCCATATGAACATACAATTTTTAAGCATATCTGAAATTTTATAGTTTTCAACATTTTTTTACATGGTTTTTCGACGTAAATATAGTTCTTTATTTCATCTTACACGGTTTTCAGATGACATTGAACGTATCCCCCCTTTTACCATAGGAAACGCCTCTTTTTTTACACGGATTTTTGAGGAACGTATCTACCGTGTAAAAAAAGAGTTGGTTGCATATTCAATTATTTAGGCCATATGCGACAGTAAGTTCTGTTTTTTAGATGTGTTCATCGGCTACCCAGGTAGCTGTCATGATGCCAATGTATGGAAAAATAGTCCACTTTACAAAGGGATCACATCTGGACAAATAAAACTTGCGAAAGATGCAATTATTCTAGCCGATTCAGCATATCCTGTCTCAAGATACTTAATTGCTCCTTTAAGAGATAACGGACATCTTTCCAGAGAGGAAAAACAATTGGGATTTTCAGAGCTAAGTTCAAAATATTGAATCAAATTGATATGCGCAATATAGAAGACATATCAACTGTGATATTAGCTTGCGCAATTTTACATAATTTTATACTGCGAAGCGATCCGGTTCATTCTGAAGACAATTATACGAGTATGCCTGAAAATTTAGAAAATTCAAATGATCACGATATGATTGAACTACCTGAAAATATAAATGACACTAATGAAGGAATTATCAGACGAAATAACTTTAAAATGCTATTTATTTCATAGAAGTATTATTTCAATAATGTATACATATATGTACATATCAAATAAATGATTAATTGACTAAAATCTTGTTATATCAGTTAATTTAATTAAAATCACCTACCCTAGAATACTTAACCATTTTCTGTTTCTTTTTTAATAAAACATTAACTAATTAATAAATATTTATTTTATTGAAAATAGGAACTCATTCTTATAATAATAATATATATTAAATTAATATAAACATAAAGTTTATTATAAAATGAACACTTTATATTTTTGGCACAATCCCTCCAAAACTTGCCGCAACCCCAACATTGCTTTAATCCTTTCTTGTCAACCAGCAATTTTTCCTTTCGATCTTCATAGTTTCTTCGTGCCGAATATGCTCTTCCGCGCTTCTTCTTTAAAAAAATCCAAGGTTTCATATGCAATAGTTTTTGGTCGTTTTTTTCGACTGACACCTTCTGCATCGCTTTCTTCCCCGCACCTTTCCTCCTCACTCACTTCACTTTCAACTAAATATTGCAGTGAGCTCTGGAGGTTGCTTATGGAAGGCTCAATGAAGTGCCTATTTCAAAAATGTTGTCAAAATCCTTAAAATATTCCCACGTCGTGGCACCTCGACCTGTCGCGTCGTTGCGTTTTTTAATTCTCTTATACGTCGCAAACAAATTTAAAAATTTCCTCTGTATAAATTCTTTTGTTTGCGACACTTCCGGATTTATAATACGCATATTTTCGAGCACCTTACCCCATAGGACGGACTTTTTCCTTTTCCCGCCAGCAAACTCGGGCTCCAGGTCAAGTCGGGACCTTACTAGTAGTTTTGTAACCGGTGAATTTATTTTTTCACTGAAAATATAAATCACGATAATGTATTTTTCGATATTCAAGCGAATATAATAATTAATATACTATATATTATTAAATTCAACAAATACCACGTTTACTTACCCCCTTCTTCCATTACTATATACATATCAGAGAACGGCTTCCGTTGAGCGCAAAAATGTTCATGCACGATCAATACCCGAACTATCAGCACATTCGGCTCAAGCGCTCAAAATGGCATTCGTGAATATTTTCGCCACTGAGCTAAATTCAGCTCAATTGCGGTAAATTCGTTTGCTTGCTGAGTTTATTCACGCTCGTGTTGAAACAGCTCTACTCAAGAGTTCGCTCATTCGGCTCAACAATGATCGTGTTGAATGAAAACAAAAACACAAGAGAGCAAACTCAACGCCTATGAGCAAACTCAACGCATATGAATAAACTCACTGTGCTTGAATAAAAGCGCCGTCTCCTTAAGCGATTGCCAAATATTTTAAAATATTGTTACAGGATTGGCAGTATATATGTAAATCCATTCCAAATAGTGCCATCCTCTTTAATAATTTCAGATAATATATTCCAAACATGGCTCCTTCCCTTATGTCGGGCTGACAATGTGTAGGCGTTTGTACGTATTTTTTCTAAAATATCTTCTTGCTCCATATCGACGGGATGACAAATACATACTAAAATATAAGTTGTGTGCCAAATTCTTAGTGCAATGCATGTGACACATAAACTGATCGCGAACAAAGCATACAAAAACTATATACATACATACCAGAGAACTGCAAAACTCACTTTTTCCTTAAATCAGCTCATACGCAAAAGTTTCTATTCAATTCCAATCACTGAGCAAAAGTGAGCTAAACATTTCGTAAAGTGAGCGAGCATGAGCTACATATTTCGTGAAGTGAGCAAACGTGAGCAAAGCATTTCGGACCGAAGGCTCACATTGTACGCGAATTAGCGATTCGGCAACATGAGCTGATTTTTACTCAACGCTGTGTTTCGCTCAGTGATTGGACTTGAATAGAAACTTTTGCGTATGAGCTGATTCAAGGAAAAAGTGAGTTTTGCAGTTCTCTGATACATATGTAAATATGTGTATGCTTTCTTCAATTTTGAATTGATATTCAGAATATTTCCTTGCCTTTTATATTGGCGCGCAGTACAAAAATTTTTGATGCAGAATGATGACATTTGGCGCGCATCAAGTGTCAAATTTTTACTCGCTCGATCGTCTGACTATTGCACGAGTTGCGACATTTTTACATCGAATATGATGTTTGCGCAATATTGCGCCGTACTGCCAAGCTCGAATAAGCCCTATGCTGTGATATGATAAGCTAGAGATTCTGTCAGGGTTGTTAATTGACTTTCCCTTTAAGCATGAAACCTAAATGAAAATTAAAAATTTCCGCAAGTAATATTAAAAAATTTTTAAAGATTCAGCCATTGTAGTCCACAATGCCGATTTCTTTTACAATATTGGCAAAGGTTGCCTGCTATTGTGATTATAGAGCAACGTTCATTGATGGGTCGAAAATGTATTTATTTGTTAAATAACTTTGGTATAGTTCAGATCATATACCATATATGATGCCAAAAAATTTATGAAATATTACTAACCTTTTATTTGCGCAATACGATGTGGTATAATAAATAGAATTGTCATTGCAAATAAGTAATCAACCTGCAATGCAAAATAGTGGTATTTGTGATATAAGCAGTTTTCAAGAACGGCTCATACGATGGGCGAAACTACGCGTAGCTATGGTATAGTGTTGGGAGCTTTGGCATCTTGGTCTGCGGCTATACTATTCAATTGGGATCCGTTACTATTTTATTTAGTACATGTACTGACATGGTTTTTATCCGACTGGATACTACATTTTATTGTACAGGTTAGATTTATATATTTAGAGGTTAAGATTTTATATATTTTAAAACTAACAATTACATTCTATTTTATAAATTTTAGAATGGGTCATTATCATTCCATAACTTTGAATTTGTTGTTGGTTGGCTTTTGAGGGAAATAAGTGGACCTTACCTGTTCCTGCAATCCAGCAATAAGGTGGCGTAGGCTGCAGTAAGGTGGAATTGCGTATAAGTTGCCGTCAGTCATTATAAATTTGAGTACAAAACGTTTACTATTATCATAGCATAAGATAACAAAACTATGTTATCTACATTTTAGTTCAAAGCTAGTGTTTCTGTTTTTGGTTTTCTAGGAATGTTAAATAATTTTAAGGTAGGGTGTATATTAGGGTGTCCCTTAAATTTCGAAGTGTTTAATTTTTTATGCATACCTTCTTAAAAGTTTTGTTTTAGCATAATACTATTTAAAAAAAAATATCAGCTCGTTTTATCAACGATAACCCGTGCCGACTTGCGATTGAAACTTGTTCATACAAGAACCGCGCAAGTGAGCGCTGCAACCTGTAGCGACGGGTTGCAATTGCCATTTCGTATTTATGTTTCAGGTCATTGGAGTGCAATTGTTTAATGCATAAAGATGTCGGTTGAATTACGAAATGATAAACAAAATATTTTCCTTATCGGTTTGCCTAGCCATCAAATTAGTGGTGCAAAATTACCATCAAATCGACAAGATCTCGCTGTATTGTTTTATAATATTCGAGAACTAAAATTGACTGTCAGTGAAAGTGCAAATTTAGTGATTAGGGAGTGTATCATATATTGGGAAAAGGCAAGAATTCCCACAAAAGCATTTCCCAACTGCGTAAAGAAACTAATAGACCTATATCATTCATGCAGAGAACTGCAAAAAAATATCAAAAAAACTCAAGTTACGTTTAAAAACCGTAAAAATGATTTTAAGAATAATCTTGATAACTTATTTGAAATCGCACATGCTAATGCTTTTGATATGATAAGAATAGAGGAAGACAAACTATTTCTGATGAAACAACGGGAGCCAGGTCGACCAGGATGTCTTGGTGGTGTGGACAGAAAGTTAGCGGATAAAGAAGAAAGAGCTAAACAAAGACAGATAGGAGAAGAGGAAAGAAATGTCAGACATAGGGAGTTATTGGCAGTCCCATCAGCTTAAACAGCCATTAATGTAATAAACTCAGATGATTCAGGGGAAGAAGAGATTTTGGATACACAAAACGCAGTACAAGAAGAAGCTCCATGCACTAAAAAAAGAGGACGAAAAAATATTGTAACACCTAAACTTGTTGCGACATTGGATCGATGTCAACTCAGCATAAGAGACTCTGTTTACATTCTTCATGCAGTCGTGGAGGCACTTGGTCTAAGTAGCGATGATTTCACCATCAACAAGTCCTCAATTCAGCGAATTCGTATTCAGACTAGAAAATCCAGAGCAGAAGCAATAAAAGCTGACTTTCAGAACAATATACCTGATGTAGTAACAGTTCATTGGGATGGGAAACTTTTACCTGGGTTGGACGTGCGAATTTCAAAAGAAGAACGTTTACCAATTATTGCTTCATTTGACAATAGAGAACAGCTTCTCGCAGTACCAAAACTAGACAGTTCTTCTGGTAAGGATCAAGCCAATGCCGTTTCAATCGCCCTCTCCGATTGGAATCTTAATGAAAAAGTACAGATAATGTGCTGCGATACAACTGCTTCTAATACCGGCCGTTTCAGTGGAGCTTGTGTTCTTCTAGAGCAGATTTTAGAGAGAGAGTTGCTGCTATTTGCTTGTCGCCATCATATTTATGAGCTGGACTTAAAATCTGTCTTTGAAATCAAACTGAAGCAAGTAACAAATAGTCCTGACATTCCCTACTTCAAAAAGTTTAGAGACAATTGGAAAAACATCGATTCTTATAATATTGAACTCTGCCTTGATTTCATACAGAATTATACTGCTGAGACTGATATTACATCCTTGTTGATGTATTATAAGGCAGAACTAGACAAATCTTTTGTAAGAGATGACTATCGGGAATTGGTAGAGCTATGTGTAGTATTTTTGGGAGGAGATAAAGAACGTAAAATAAAAATCAGATCTACTGGAGCTATGCACCAGGCAAGATGGATGTCAAGACCAATATATTCATTGAAAATATGTTTACTGCAGTCTCAATTTCGCATGAACGCTAATGATAAAAACGCTCTGCAAGATGTTTGTTTGTTTATTGTAACATTGTATGTTGAACCATGGCTTCAATGCTCGGTGGTGACTAAAGCACCAAACCAAGATTTGTGCTTTTTGAAAGCATTGAAAGCGTATGAAAAAGTTGATGCAGCTATATCTAAAGCAGTGGTCGGAAAGTGCCGAGTGCACGCATACAAAAATATTCTTGCTTGTGAATGTGGCAAAAATACTCATTGCCGCTGTCAAATTGTACACCCAAAAAATTTTGCGCGCAAATAATATATATTTTTTTGAAAATTTCACAGAACACTTTAAAAATAACTGAGAAGTATTAGATATTACAAAATAAAAAATATCAGAACTGCTTTTCGAAAATTTGAAAAATCATTCCCTTGTAAGGGATAGAAGTCTGAAAAATGTTAAACGTATTTTGAATAATATTGGAAAAATGCGCAAAGCTAATTCGATTCACCTCGCAGTGCTAGCGCACCATAAAGTGACGTGATAGGTCGCGTGGATTATATAAGTATGTACATATGTCATTTTCAAGCTTAAAAATAAAACACACTAATCCACATATTTGCTTACTTCTTTGTTTATTGTTTACTTCAGGTATTTTTCATTATAACTACGAAAAAAACGTAAATGTATGTCATTTCACTGAACTTATAAAAAAAAAAAAATAAAAACTTCAATTTGTTTATCATAAAAAGTTTATTTATATGTAATCCGCACAACGGCACGAATCCGATTACTTTGGCGGAGGGGTAAAAAACCGAATTTTCGTATAAATGGGGTATGTACGGATAGAGGAGCTTCTCCAGGGGAGGAATATCCCAAAAATAATGTAAAAATTACTAATATTTTTCAAAATATTCACTATTAAAAGTTCAATAATTTGCACTAAGAAAACATGGTATTTCTCTATGTTTCACAAATTTTTTTCAAATTTTTTACTTTGTATATTTAAATACACACTCCAAGCTTTGAAAAAAGCTCACATTTCACTTTTATTTTGCTATATTTTACCTAAATTTATTAATTTAAAAATCCCTTAGCACACTCATCATTGAAAAGGTTAGATTGTTTACAATTATGAGAAAAACGAGCCTTGCCATATCTTAAACAATAAATATGTAGGATTTTTAACAATTTTTCTTTGTTTGTTTTATCGCGTGATTTTTTTTTCTATATTAACTATAAAAAAAATACTTTCTACATATATATACATATGTGTAATACGTGATTTATGTGACTGAAGTACTTTCGCGAAGTACTCCTTTCTGCGTTGGCGGCCTTCGGCCGCGCCTTAAAAAAATAACCCTGGTCGAGCGAATACCCGAGGTGACTGAAGTACTTTCGCGTAGTACTCCTCTCTACGTTGACGGCCATCGGCCGCTCTCTAAAAAAATAACCCTGGCCGAGCGAATACCCGGGGTGACTGAAGTAATATCGCGTAGTACTCCTCTCTGCGTTGGCGGCCTTCGGCCCCGCTCTAAAAAAATAACCCTGGCCGAGCGAATACCCGGGGTGACTGAAGTACTTTCGCGTAGTACTCCTTTCTGCGTCAAGAATGATAGAAAGATTGCGCAATGACGAGTTCAAATTTTGTTCGTTCTGCGCATCTACGTCACGGTTGACCAACTTACAATCAGCTGATTTTCAGTTGGTTGTTTTTCTTTGCAATAAGAAGCAATTTTGTATTGCAGGCATACAAAATCATGAATATCATGAAAAGATATCAATATAAGTGAATATTTTATAGTGAACATTTACCTACATATTCATTTAATTGAATTTTCATTGAATTATTTAAAAAGAGACAATCTTTGCTGTGTTTGTTTCAACCATATACATTTATGTAAATAAAAAGATTGAATATTTTGTAGCCAAGTATCAATTTATTGTTTTATTTAATTTTCTTTTTTTACTAAACATATGTTCAATTATGTTTTTATTTAAGGAACGAATCCTAAAATACATTCTAGCTCTGAAAAATAATTCTTTTATTTTCGAGCTACAATTTACAAAATCACTTAAATCTATGTGTTTCTGGACATAATTTGTACATATAAGCAAATCATTACCATTGACGTCGTCAAATATTGCTTGCAAGGCTCTCAAATGCTCCATCAACATATCTGTTGGTTTTGAGAGTCCTCCTTCAGAAAGGTGATCCACCCAAGTATGGGACGAACAATTTTCGGAATTGGCACAAATTTCGGGGTTGTCTTTACCGAGTTTGTGGCAGATGTACCCTGCAAAATTCTCAAGTCCGTCGTTGTTGAGAATCTCCAAGTCATCATTTTTTTCGATTGGGTCAGTGGAATTCAGATCAACTGACACACGTTGAAAAATATTACCTGCAAAAATATGATAAACATACATATGTACATGCGTATCAATAAATGGAATAAATTGTTAGTTATTATTATTAGTATAATTAGGATAAAAAACAGTGGTTAGTATGCAAAAACTTAGATTGTATGTAAGTACATATTTGCATTTGTTAATTTGCATTGTTTTCTGTAGTTTTAGGTTTATAATACTATGTACGTTTAATATTTTGATAATTACCGGTTAGGGATAAGTAATTTCCTTCCAAATCTGGTGTGTTGTCGACTTCAACATTGCCTTCTTCTGTGATCGCTCCTTCGTTGTGACCAAGTATATAGGAACGCAGCCTATATTTGAACTCCTGCCTGTCAGGGTGATCGTGAAGACCGCCTTTTGACCTGATTACGCCAAAAAAAATTTCCAAAACGTCCTGGTTCAATCGATAAGTCAAAACGTAATCAATTTTGTGCTGCTGTCTTAAGTCATCCAGCAGCAATTTCAAAGCATTATTGCTTTGGAGTATACCTGTAAATCATAAGTAAAATCAAAAACTGTAGAAAATCAACTTATCTAAATATATATGTAGCTTGAGTATTACCTTTTTGGAATGGAAGCAAACTATTTTTACCAATGACTCTCATTGATGAAACCAGCTCCATCATCTGTTCCAGTACATTATTTGAATCCATTGTTTTAATGCGGCTTTATCCTTAGGGAAATGAAAAAATCTCCACTTCGTAGCAGTATTTTTACCATTGTTATTATTACAACCGAACACTGCACAGCGCATTTAAAAAATACAGAATTTAACAAATAATATAACACTTGAAAACACAATTCGAATTCACTTTCAATAGCGCGGGCGAATAATAAGTCAACCGTGACGTCAGCAAGAACAGCTGACTGAAAGCAAACATGCGCATTGCGTAATCTCTTTCTCTATCATTCTTGGATTTAGGCTGTCATAACAAAAGCTGCCACTTGCTAAAAACATTAAATGAAAATGCGTTGTTGGAAGTTTATATTATTTGTAGTAAAGTTATACGAATCTATGACTTCCAATATTCTAAATTTAAGAAAAAATCACATACAATCCGTGAAATAAATAAAGTTATGTACATATGTATGGTCAGACAAATAAGCAATGCTGCCACTCTTTTCCAGTAAATCTTCCTCAAATTTGGGAGATTTCAGAGGAATTAGGAAATCGCAGAGTTGATTTCAGCATATATTTCCTAAATGCAAAAAAAAATTTCATTTAGTCGCATTTAGGTATAGAATTTTGTATGGCTAATGCCCGGTTTCGCAGTCCATACTTAAGTTGTGCCTAAATAAAGTCTTAGCTAAGTATTGTTGCAAACTGAGTAGTCGTTTGCGTTTCACAGTCAATGCTTAATTTCTATAAAATTTTATTATGATATATGGCAACGTTATGGGCAACATATGTTTTACAAATGTCATTCATAAAAATATGTTTGAAATATTTAAATTATAACAGACAATACATAAATTTGCGAGGAAAATTATATCAAAAATTGATGAAAACAACAAAAGAACCCCAAATTTCATCCCTAGCGAGTCGGAGCACCTATGGGAACTGAAGGAAAAGTATAAGCTGTTATTGAGTGGAAACGAACGGACACTTGCCCTACGTTACGAAAGATGTCGCTGAAAATTCAAAGCAAATTCAAAACAAAAATCAGCTGTTATTTAAGCATTGCTTAAGCCTCCCATTTTCAGTGCTTATGCCACCACATATTCTTTGGTTGAAGATTGGTTCAATTATTATTCTTCTGCGTAATTTGAATCCCCCTCGGTTATGCAACGCTACACGTTTGGTCATCAAAAAGTTAACAGGGAATATTCTTGAAGCAACCATTTTGACTGGAAGGATTAAAGGAGAAGTGGTCCTACTGCCCCGTATTACAATGATACCGTCAGAATCTACGATACCATTCAGAAGACTACAGTTTCCTATTCGTTTAGCTTTTGCCATGTCCATTAATAAGTCTCAAGGCCAAACAATGTCCATTTGTGGGTTAGATTTGGATAATCCATGTTTTTCCCATGGGCAATTATATGTTGCATGCTCACGTGTGGGAAAACCATCAAATCTATTTGTGTTAGCTCGAGACAGGTTAACCAAAAATATTGTGCACCAATTAGTGCTAAGTTAAACTAAAATGTTTATAATTCAAAAAAATAAATACTACTATTAAAAATTAAGAATTATCTATCCTAAGATTATAAAATTAAATGTTACATGTTATCAACTAACAATTTTGTAATTAACTTATTTGTTAAAAACTTGAATATAAAATCAAAAATGAACTATTTTAAGAAAATGTGTGCTTATTATCAACTCTACGAAAATTTTCATCAATAATATTAAAAATTTTGACCTCAAGTTTAAATCTCAATCCCGTGGATTTTTATACCAGATATATACTAAGGTTTCCGTCTTTATTCATAAATAATAATTTCACTGTAGTGAATAGGTTACTACAACACAACAAATCTAAAAGTGAGGAAATGCTCATTCTGAGTATTCGAATGATTCAAGCCGATTTATCGTTCAAGTTCAAAATTTTACAGTTTCATATGTACATACATAGGTATGTATGTGGCATGTTAGCGTGTTGGAGAGCCATCTTCTTTACTTGTTTACACGCTACAAAACAAAACAAAGAACGAACTTCGCCAAAAATATTTAAATTGATCAGAGACGTTATTCCCTGAATATATTAACATTCCATACAAATAAATGGCCTTGAACAGAGTTCAAAAAGCGTTTTAACTGTTTCAAATAAAAATTGGGCGGGGCGAAGTTCGCCGGGTCAGCTAGTATGTATATATAATATTATTATATAATATTACTAATACATGTATATAATATTACTTATTTGCTTAATAAATTTAAAAAAGAAAATATCCATATGCATGAATAGAGGAATTTTTGCGAAAAAGAGGAATTTCAGCGAATTGCCTTGTCATCAGCAGCGCTCCATTTCTTCGTAATTTTTGGTAAACAAATGAGGTTCAAACGAGTGTAAAATGTAATTTAAAAAAAAAAAAGATTTTTTTAATAAAAAACCTGCTAAAAGTGTAAAATGTGGATTTATTTAAAAGATTATAGTGTAATTTAATTAATTTGAAGAGAATAATGTGAACAAAGTGGGTTTAACGTGGTAAAATAGCTTCTTGAAATGTTCGAATTTTGCGAATTTTTGAACTTTAAGGTCGAATATCTCGTAAACTAAGCGGTATCTATAACCCTATGTAATTTTTAATCAGGAGGACTTTCTCTTTCCAACGGTACCTTCAAATTTCGGCGCCAAAGAAATCGGAATTGTGCCCGCGCAACCACTGCAGGGTTAAATATATGAATATTTAATTAAAAAAAATATTATTAATATTATTTGAAATTATAGGTTAACTTTGCGTTTACTGTTTGCACCTTAAGTTTAACTATTAAACAAATCTTAAAATGTCATCTATATTTATATCAGTTTTGTTAAGTTTAATTCTCATGAGGTCTTCTAAATTCGTGTCTGTTAAACGATTCCTATGTTTGCTTTTAATGATTTTTAATATAGAAAAAGCGTTTTCGCACATATAGGTGGTGCCAAACATTGAATAGAGCTTATATATTTCGGTTGTGCAATTCGGGTATTTTTTTTACATATTTGCTTCCAAAACTCCTTTCCCGTCGCCAAAGGTAATGAGACATCTTCTATCATTTGTTGTATTTCTTTTCTAATTGCAGGGCTTTGAATTTGTACATCAGAAACATAAGTGTTATTGTGAAGGTCTATAGCCGGTAATATTTTATTAAAATCTTCAAATATCTTGTTTATGTTGTGAAATATTTCCTCACTTGTTGTAAAGAATTCTTGAAATAAAGAATCTGAAATACATAAATTAAGTGATCCAGTTTTCGGCAGTGAGCTTATATTTTTATTTCTTAATTTTTCATTTAAAATTTGTAATTTTCTTTTGAAATTGTTAATAATTGGAAATAATTCAAATATATGTTTATTTTCGCCCTGCAGTGCAAGATTAAGTTCATTAATCACATTACAAAAGTCAGTAAGGAATGCTAGTCTGATTAAAAAATCGCTCTCGCTTAAATGACCCGATAATCCTTTAGAATCTGGAGACTGATCCAGTTTTAAGAACTCAAAAATTTCGCATCGAAGTTCGAAACACCTTTCTAGACTTCTTCCTCAGCTAAGCCACCTTACTTCTGTGAATAACAGTAAATCACCGTAGTCAGCTTCAACCTCCTCAAGAAATGTTTTAAATTTTCTATGATTTAACGCATTTAACCCTCTTATTTTATTTATAACTAGCTGACCCGGCGAACTTCGCACCGCCTAATTATTGGAGGCATATTTAGTAAGTCACAAACACACGACACAATACTTTTTTAATTTTATTGAAATTTGCTGCTTTTAGATTTTTAGGAATATTAAAGAATTATAGTATAGATGCACAGCAACGAGACGTTAACATTTCAAGTGACATTTTACCATAGACAATTTTTTTTGAGTGAATACTGACAAAATATTTACACTATAACTATCAAACTACATCTGTCGTTTTTTTTTTTTTGACGATGGCCATGGTTAGGAAAAGAAGAAGAACTACATCTGTCATCGAGAAAATAAAGACTTCAAACAACTATAATATAGTTATAGTGAAGCTATATATCCCTCAACTCCTTAAAATGCATTGTCCGTTTTGTAAAAAGTGGAACGGTAGGAAAAAAATAATAATTGTCCAGATTGTATTAAATTATTATTAAGATGCGACGAATGCTCAAACATAATCGCTGTTACCTTCAGATTTTGTACCAAGTGTGGTAAGAATGTAGAACGAATAATACGCGTGAACAGGGCAAAAGCACAAAAAAATATATTAAAGCAAAAGCTGCTATCTAAACCAAAACACGTTTCTACAATGCCATCTTCATCATCTGAGAAGACATTCTGTGAATTAAATTTATCGGGCGAAGACATACAGGACATTCAAATTATTGAAGACAGCCAAAAGCCCAACATCA
>NW_026089624.1:5694642-5716076 GCF_024586455.1 Bactrocera neohumeralis
TCGTGACGAGGTCGGCTGAGAGTCATTTAGACATCACAGCCCCCTTTTTAGCCTAGTAGTCTTTGTAGTTGTTCTAATTTCGTGCTGCCACCAAAAGCGGTTGCAAATTCATCGCGAAACCGATTCAGCAACGCGATTGCAAACGCATCGTTAACCTCGCTAACTTTTTCGGCTAGCATTTTAGTAAATTCTAATAGTGGTACATCAAGGTTCGTCTCCAACTGTTTAAGCGTGTCTTCTGCATTTCTGCAAGTCGTACGCATCGTTATCATTGTATTTGCACACGGTTACAGATATTTCCACTGTAAGGCGTTGAAATCCTCCTCATAGTTGGACAACACGTCGTTTGTTTAATTGATTGTTCATAATTTCCTCTTATAAAATAAATTGCTGCCATGCCGTTGTATAACGAAGCCATGGTGCGCAGTTCGGATTAACACTCACTTCATATGCATGAAGGTCCTTTGGCTAAAGAAATTGTTTCTGTGGCAGGTTTGACGTCCCTTTGTATAGCCCACTGCCCGTGTTTACTGGTATGATACATGATTGACGTATCTTCAACAAGGGCTGTAGAATAATTTTCATTATTATCGGCGATATCTTTAATATGCCATCAGCATTGCCCAAATGTTTTCGAAGTATATGTTGGAAACTACTCTCACTGGAAATTGGTGGAATTTACAGTTCTGCATCGACCTTAGATTTACATGTGCACCACATGGAACGTTGCAAAACATCAACAAGTGTCAATTCTGCTTTATCGTGACCATTTGTAGCGTTCTGATGCATAACGAAATCATCTACTATTGCTTTCCAACCAGCTGGTGGCGTTAAAGGTTCTGTGAAAGCGCTGAGTGGGTAGACTATATTTTTCGTTTTTTCATTTGGAGTATAAACATATACATACGTTTTTATATGTGTCAACTCAGGAGCTAGCCACATACAATTGGCCGGATGAAAAACACGAATTCTCCTAATTTAAACCGGCGATAGTCAACGATTGACCTTGTGTGTGTGGCGGCATTCCAGATGAGAATGTCGATTGACTTATAATTGAGTTCGCGAAGTTTCAATTGAATTTGATCATTGAGTTTGTTAACGTCATCATTCTTTGGTGCTTAAATTATTCTTCTTCTTAATTGGCGTAGACACCGCTTACGCGATTATAGCCGAGTTAACAACAGCGCGCCAAGTGTTTCTTCTTTTCGCTACGTGACGCCAATTGGATATTCCAAGCGAAGCCTGGTCCTTCTCCACTTCGTCCTTCCAACGGAGTGAAGGTCGTCCTCTTCCTCTGCTTCCCGCAGCGGGTACTGCGTCGCATACTTTCAGAGCTAGAGTGTTTTCACCCATCCGGACAACATGGCTTAGCTATTGTAGCCGCTGTCTATTTATTCGCTGAACTATGTCAATGTCGTCGTTTATCTCGTACAGCTCATCGTTCCATCGGATGCGATATACGCCGTGGCCAATGCGCAAAGGACCATAAATCTTTCGCAGAACTTTTCTCTCGAAAACTCGTAACGTCGACTCATCGGTTGCTGTTATCATACAAGCCTCTGCATCATATAGCAGGACGGGAATTATGAGCGTCTTTGAGAGTTTGGTTTTTGTTCGTCGAGAGCGGACTTTGCTTTTCAATTGCCTACTCAGTCCGAAGTAGCACCTGTTGGCAGGAGCAATCCTGCGTTGTATTTCTAGGCTGACATTGTTGGTGGTGTTAATACTGGTTCCTAAATAGACGAAACTATCTAAAACTTCAAAGTTATGACTGTCAACAGTGACGTGAGAGCCAAGTTGCGAGTGCGACGTCTGTTTGTTTGATGACAGGAGATATTTCGTCTTGCCCTCGTTCACTGCCAGGCCCAATTTCTGTTCTTCCTTGTCCAGCCTGGAGAAAACAGAACTAACGGCGCGGGTGTTGACGCCGATAATATCAATGTCATCGGCAACCGCCAGCAGCTGTACACTCTTATAGAAGATGGACCTTCTTTATTTAGTTCTGCAGCTCCAACTATTTTCTCTAGAAGCAGGTTGAAGAGTCGCCTTGTCTGAAACCTCGTTTGGTATCGAACGGCTCGGAGAGGTCCTTCCCGATTCAAGCGGAGCTTTTCGTGTTGCTCAACGTCAGTTTACATAGCCGTATTAGTTTTGCGGTGATACCAAATTCAGACATCGCGGCATAAAGGCAGCTCCTTTTCGTGGTAACGAAAGCAGCTTTGAAATCGACGAAGAGGTGGTGTGTGTCGAGTCTCTTTTCACGAGTCTTTTCCAAGATTTGGCACATGCTGAATATCTGGTCGGTTGTTGATTTGCCAGGTCTAAGGCCACACTGATAAGGTCCAACCAGTTTGCTGACGGTGGGTTTTAATCTTTCATACAATACGCTCTATAGAAACTTATATGCGATATTGAGGAGGGTAATCCCACGGTAGTTGGCGCAGATTGTGGGGTGTCCTTTTTTATGGATTGGGCATAGCACACTTAAATTCCAATCGTTGGGCATGCTTTCGTCCGACCATATTTTACAAAGAAGCTGATGCATGCTCCCTATCAGTTCTTCGCCGCCATGTGTGAATAGCTCGGCCGGCAATCCATCGGCCCCCGCCGCTTTGTTGTTCTTCAGGCGGGTAATTGCTATTTGAACTTCTTCATCGTCAGGTAATGCTACGTCGGCTCCATTGTCATCGATTGTGGAATCGGGTTCATCTTCTCCTGGCGTCGTGCATTCACTGCCATTCAGCAGGCTGGAGAAGTGTTCCCTCCATAATTTAAGTATGCTCTGGGCATCGGTGACTAGATCACCTTTGGGGTTCTACAAGAGTATGCTCCGGTCTTGAAACCTTCTGTATGCCGCCGCATTTTTTCGCAGAATTTTCGAGCATTACCCCTGTCGGCCAGCTTATCAAGCTCTTCGTACTCACGCATTTCGGCCTCTTTCTTTTTCTGTCTGCGGATGCGTCTCGCTTCCCTCTTCAACTCTCGGTATATATCCCATCTCGCACGTGTTGTTGTTGATCGCAACGTTGCGAGGTAGGCAGTCTGTTTTCTCTCCGCTGCGACACGGCACTCCTCGTCGTACCAGCTGTTCTTTTGCACTTTCCGAAAACCAATGGTTTCGGTTGCAGCTGTACGTAAGGAGTTTGAAATGCCGTCCCACAGTTCCCTTATACCGAGTTGTTGACGAGTGCTCTCAGAGAGCAGGAGTGCAAGCCGAGTAGCAAATCGTTCGGCTGTCTGTAGTGATTGCAGCTTCTCGACGTCGAACCTTACTTGTGTTTGTTGACGTGCGTTTTTTGCGACACAGAGGCGGGTGGGAATCTTGGCTGCAACAAGATAGTGATCCGAGTCGATGTTAGGACCTCGGAGCGTACGCACGTCTAGAACACTGGAAACGTGTCTTCCGTCTATCACAACATTATCGATCTGGTTGGTGGCTTTTCGATCCGGAGACTGCCAGGTATCTTGATGTATCTTCTTGTGCTGGAATCTAGTACCACAGATAACCATATTTCGGGCCCCGGCGAAGTCAATCAGCCTCAACCCATTTGGGGATGTTTCGTCGTGGAGGCTGAATTTACCGACCGAAGTGCCAAATATACCTTATTTGCCCACCCTGGCGTTAAAGTCGCCAAGCAGGATTTTGACATCGTGGCGGGGGCAGCTGTCATAAGCGCGCTCCAAGCGCTCATAGAAGACATCTTTGGTCACATCGTCCATCCCTTCCGTCGAGGAGTGGACGCGAATCAGCGATATGTTGAAGAACTCGATATGTTGATTCAGTAATGATAGTACTCGGCGACGGAGTCTCTCTCCCACCACGAATCCAACACCAAACTTGCGCTCCTTTATATGGCCACTGTAGTAAATGTCACAAGGACCTATTCGTCTCTGTCCTTGTCCCTTCCATCGCATTTCTTGGACGGCGGTGATGTCAGCCCTTATTTTCGCGAGGACGTCAACCAGCTGGGCAGCGGCACCTTCCCAATTAAGGGTCGGGGCATTCCAGGTGCATGCCCTGATATCGTAGTCCTTATTTCGTTTGCCATGGTCGTCATCAAAAGGGGGTCTCTTATCCGAGGCTTGTTGTTCCTTTTCATTGGGGGTGTTTTTTACGTGGCGGGTCCCAAACTCAGCGCACACTTTAGCTCGTCTTCAAACGGATGTTCGTAGGCTGCCCAGAGAATACTTGGTCAAAGACCGGAAGTTGTGAGCTGCTTGAGCCATGTGTAAAAGAATTGTTTCTGGCCACTCCCAAGTGAATGGCGATCAGAGAACTTTCCTCACTTGCGTGAACTTCTACACATAACTCCATCCTCCAGCTTAAATTGCGCGTTCATAATGCCATTTCGAATTTTTGTAATTAATTATTAAATTTGAAAATACTTTGTCGACAACAGCTTGCATATTTGGTTGCACTTGACAAAAATCATGTGGAAAAGAAATCTCATTTGTCGCAGAATCGATTGGAATTTGGCCCAATTCCCAATGTCTAAAAGTTGTTGCGAAAATGTTTGAGCAGATGAGTCTTGCTGTAAATAAACACGCATATTCGTTGATAGTGTGATTTTCTCGACTTTCCTCCAAAGATATGAAGATTTCAGGCAGTTGAACGCGGAATAACCGGCATAACCGGCAAAGTTTGACGGCAGTCACCAGCAAGAAGAATAAGAGCACCTCCCATTGGTTGGTTATTTCCTCTAAAATTGCGCAGGGTCTTATCAAGCAAATATGTCTCATATCGTCATATATATCCACAACACATGTGTCAACACAAATTTGGGTTGTAAAACAATAGAATATCATCATAGTAAATATAAACTGTATTTGACAGTTAAAAAAAAGTGCTCCGATCCTCACAAAACTTTACAGGATTACTCGTCAAGTCACGGTTTTTTGGATCCGTTATTTTTTCTGCTGAGTAAGTTCATGTTAATTCCAAGGCAAATGATAAATCAGTATGCAAGTGTAGTGTTCAAAGTGCAGATAAATATTGAAATGTGTTCTGTTAACTGATGAACTTACCTTTATTTTCGAAAATCACTTGTTATTATAAAAGAAATAACGCACAGAAAGGGTTTTCTGGATTTCAAATTTCGCAATTCTCTTTTATTTCTGAACTCACTTTTTATTTAAAAGAAATAATTCACAGCACGGTTTTTTTTTGGATTTCAAATTTCGTATTCTATTTTATTTCTGAATACTCTCAAACGTTACAACGAACGATGATGGACGTGGAAGGAAAAGAAGAAAAGATGCTGCGAAAAGCATGCGCGCGTTTGCCTTGAGTCTTGACTCGTAAGGAAGCAAAAAGCGAAGTGAAAGTGATGGAGCTGTCCGTCCCTTTTGTGAAAGTTGGAACTTATTCGAGGCACTCCATAACTGCGACAATATTGCAGCCCTGATACTCAATTTGCAACACTGTTGCAGATGCTCAGCTGATACTTAAGCAAAATAATTGCAATATTTTGCGCGAATTGTGACCGAATGTGAAAGTTTAACCATGAATTTTGTAATAAATATAGCGATAGATACTTTTGAAAGCAGTGATAATAACTTGCTGATCAAGTATGGAAAAAATAGAAAGCAAAATTTTTTAAGAAAGAGAAAGTGGTTCCTCCCTGAAATTTCAAAAAAGAGAACAGTGACGAAGATGACAAAGGTTTGGAAAATAATTCCATTGTACCATGATGATACATATTTCACGCATTTTCGCATGACTCGTGAAACATTTGCAATAAGTATTGTTGTTTACTTTGTGGAAGTACCTGATAAATAAATTAATTTGTCTTAGGACTTGAAAAATGCGTTAGAACCATTTTCGTCAACACCACACGGAGAATATTCCTTGGAACATTCCTTGCATATGACTCTTTTGAAGCTAAGCAATAGTAGAGTCACATATCGTGAGCTTGCCGATAGATTTAATGTTGGGCAAGGAACTGCCCACAAACTTTTCCTCAAAACAATCAAGACAATCTGCAAACTTAAAAACGAAATATGTTGGCCGTCAGTTTTACAGCAGAAAAAAATAATGGAAGACTTTCAAACAAGCCGGGTAAATTCATTTCCTTTTGTTGTCGGATGCTTAGATGGAACGCATTTCAAAATTAACACTCCTCAAACAGATGCAATTAGTTATTATGACCGTAAAGGAAATTTTTCAGTTATTATGCAGGTATGTACTTGGCTAATAGATCTGTTTTAAAATAAGTGTTATACTATATATTCAATTATTTAGGCCATATGCGACAGTAAGTTCTGTTTTTTAGATGTGTTCATCGGCTACCCAGGTAGCTGTCATGATGCCAATGTGTGGAAAAATAGTCCACTTTACAAAGGGAGCACATCTGGACAAATAAAACTTGCGAAAGATGCAATTATTCTAGCCGATTCAGCATATCCTGTTTCAAGATACTTAATTGCTCCTTTTAGAGATAACGGACATCTTTCCAGAGAGGAAAAACAATTCAACTATTATATGAGTTCAACCCGAGTATTTATCGAGCAAACGTTTGGAATTTTCAGGGCTAAGTTCAAAATATTGAATCATATTGATAAGCGCAATATAGAAGACATATCAACTGTGATATTAGCTTGCGCAATTTTACATAATTTTATACTGCGAAGCAATCCGGTTCATTCTGAAGACAATCATACGTGTATGCCTGAAAATTTAGAAAATTCAAATGATCACGATATGATTGAACTACCTGAAAATATAAATGACACCAATGAAGGAATTATCAGACGAAATAACTTGAAAATGCTATTTATTTCATAGAAGTATTATTTCAATAATGTATACATATATGTACATATCAAATAAATGATTAATTGATTGAAATCTTGTTATATCAGTTAATTTAATTAAAATCACCTACCCTAGAATACTAAACCATTTTCTGTTTCTTTTTTAATAAAACATTAATTAATTAATAAATATTTATTTTATTGAAAATAGGAACTCATTCTTATAATAATAATTAATTATTGTTCTCCTTTGATTTTTTGACACCTAAGCCCCTTTCCGTAGACCAGGTCACATATATTAAATTAATATAAACATAAAGTTTATTATAAAATGAACACTTTTTATTTTTGGCACAATCCCTCCAAAACTTGCCGCAACTCGAACATTGCTTTAATCCTTTCCTTGTCAACCAGCAATTTTTCTTTTCGATCTTCATAGTTTCTTCGTGCCGAATCTGCTCTTTCCGCGCTTCTTCTTTAAAAAAAAAAGGTGCGTGGGGTCCCTACGCGCGGACGATACTAGTGTTATTCAAAAAAATGCATATCATTTTGTATGAAAGAAAACTAGAAAACTTAAATTCATATTTTATAAATTTATTATCTCACCGAGCATGCCTTTGCCAACAAGTCGTCTTTTCGCGACGAAGGCAAAAGCTAAAAATCATAAATTGCACAACTTTCTGGTGCTTCTCGCAAAAGTCTGCGTCGATATGTATTCACGATCATACGTATGCATACATACATATGTACTATTTACGCATGTTTGTAGGCGAAGATGCTACAGCGGCAAGGGGTGATAATCGGTGGCCATTACTTTACTTATGCCATAGAAATTCTATTGCTACGAATATGGAAATGACAACGAAATAATGCAAATATGCATATTTCTAAAGGTCATTAATTTCTTTGAAGAAATGAGAGGAATGAATGATCCTGAGAAGTATAGTCTTAACTTTTCAACGGCCAACGCAGAGCATTTCAACCAAAAGGAATTAATTCATTAAAATCACCACTCACAAGTCGTTTTATCCGTTGTAAGCGAACGATTTTCGAAGAAACATCATTTCTAATATGCCAAATGAACTTCTTAAACCACACGCTGTCAGATAAAACGATATACCTCGTCATCGCGGGTCGATTTCCAAAAAATGTAATTGAAGACTACAAATGCGCAGCAGCAGCAAGGAAAGAGGTAACAATCGGCGATCCATTGTATATTTCCTTCATGCATAACCAAACCATAATTAGGACAACGCAATACAAGTGTCAATGGTGGTCTTGGTGGTAAGCGCTTGAAAAGTTACGACGAGTACGTAGGTTCGAATACCAACAGAATTTTTTTTTTAATTGAATATGTCACCAACCAAAAATTGAAACATTGTTCTACAAAAACAACAACAGCATAAGCATGGCAACATTGTGTTGTTGGTAGAAAAGCCGAGCTGTGCCGAGAGAAACGAACAAACGATCGAACGATTGGCGTCACCGCTTCGCTTGCTGCTCGAACATCTTCGCAGACAAGGTTGCGTAGATTCATATTGAGCAAGGTTGCGCAACCTGAATCTATCGCAACCTTTTCCGAACTCGTATAAGAAGTATAACTTCAAAAATCCAATTTCTCATATGCAATAGTTTTTGGTCGTTTTTTTTGACTGACACCTTCTGCATCGCTTTCTTCCCCGCACCTTTCCTCCTCACGCACTCCACTTTCAACTAAATATTACAGTGAGCTCTGGAGGTTGCTTATGGGGGCTCAATGGAGTGCCTATTTCCAAAAATGTTGTCAAAATCCTTAAAATATTCCCACGTTGTGGCACCTCGACCTGTCGCGTCGAGTCCTCTCTATAAATGCTTTTGTTTGCGACATTTCCGGATTTATAATACGCATATTTTCGAGCACCTTACCCCATAGGACGGACTGTTTCCTTTTCCCGCCAGCAAACTCGGGCTCCAGGTCAAGTCGGGACCTTACTGGTAGTTTTCTCACCGGTGAATTTAACTTTTAACTGAAAACATAAATCAAGATAATGTATTTTTCGATATTCAAGTGAATATAATAATTAATATACTATATATTATTAAATTCAATAAATACCTCTTTTACTTACCTCTCTTCTTCCACAACTATATACATATGTAGATATGTGTATGCTTTCTTCAATTTTGAATTGGTATTCAGAATATTTCCTTGACTTTTATATTTGCGCGCAGTACAAAAATTTTTGATGCAGAATGATGACATTTGGCGCGCATCAAGTGTCAAATTTTTACTCGCTCGAACGCCTGACTTTTGCACGAGTTGCCACATTTTTACATCGAATATGATGTTTGCGCAATATTGTGCAGTACTGCCAAGCTCGAATAAGCCCTTGTTGTGTTCTGATTGGTAGTGTGGTGTCATATTTGAGTGTATTGGTGTCATGTGTGGTGATGTGGAAGGTGCGTGGTGAGTGTGGTGTGTTGTTCGTTTATGATGATTTTGTCTGCCAGTGTGGGGTATTGAAATGTGATGTAGCTGTGTTTCGTGACGAGGTCAGCTGAGAGTCATTTAGACATCACGCACTCCCGTAGTCGTACATGTAACTACTCCCCCCTTTATAGTAGAATTCTCCTAAATTCTTTTATTTAATATGTACTATTTTTATATATTTGTGTTTTTTGATAATAACAGTAGCTACTAATATAATTGTAATTATGCTTAATATGTTGCAAATATGAGATATTTTCGTATGTATTTTCAATTTAACAATGTTTGATTTATGTTCTTCTACTATTTCGTCAAAAGTAATTTTTTTCGTAAAATTCTGACTGTCTTTATATTTTAAAGTTACAACATTTTCTTTTATATTTTCAACAAAATTTGAAAAATAATAATCATTAATTTTAATTGAACAATTATTAAACCTTATTACATAGTTTCCACTTATTAATGGTAATTCTTGATTACATGTATTATTAATTTTTAAAGTGCTTGCATTTGTTATAAGAACTGTTTTCATATTAAATTGTATTATTTCGAGTTCTTCACATTTTGCAAGATTACAATTATTTCTTAAAATACAGTGTTTGCTTATTTTCATTTGTTCTAATGCTTTAATCTCTTCAAACATCAATGTTTTATTTTTGTAGGTAAATATTTCTTCTACTTTTGCATTTATTTCATTATTTTCTCTGTTAGGTATAGGCATAATTTTTCGTATTTTTACATTTTCAAAAATTTTTGGTATTTTTATTCCAAATACTAGAAATGTATTATTAACAATTACTGTTCCTAGTTGTAGATATTTTAGTTTATTGTAATCAATATTATATTTTACAATTTTTTTTTAAGTGTTCAATAGCTGATGAGAAATAATAGTTAATTTTAATTTGTTCTTTTTATTTCTGTGAAATCTATTGTCCCGTTACAATGTTGTGTCATTAAAACTATTACTATCCACATTATCCAAATCTGTAAATTTTAAAGGTCTTTTTATATTACTAGTATGGATTTTTTCTAAGTTTTGTTTTCTATATTTAGGCTGTTCCTTGTGCCTAACTGCTTTATAATTTTTTATAAATCCTTCCGTTCTTTTGTTCTGTATAGTCTTCCCTGTCCCTATTTAGTTTGTTGATTGTCTTTTCTTTTTGTTGTTCTAAATTTTTTCTTACTATCTCTTTATCTACTTTATAGTTACGAGGTACATAACTATAAAGTAGATAAGGGTGTGAATTTTATTGTAGAATGAAATCTATCATTATAATTCCTAATAGCTTTTTGAATTAACTGCTTAATTGATACATTTTTATTTAATTTAAATAATATCCTAAATTTTTCAGAAATTGTATTATGAAATCTTTCAATGTCTGCATTACCCGTACGACTCTTGGGTTTGGTTAAATGGAGTTCTATATTTTCATTATTTAAAAATTCCCTAATTCTTGTAGCTTTAAATTCATTGTCAGCTACTATTTTCTTTGGTTTTCATATTTTGGTAAAATAGTCTTATAATTGTTCGATGAATGTAATGTGATTTCTATCAGTAAAAGGATATGCTACTCCATATTTGGAAAATTTGTCTATAATTGTTAAAAAATGGAATCTTCTTATTACATATGTGTCTATGTGGATTATTTCATTATTCTTCATAGGCGTTTCTGTATGAAAAAATTTTTGTTTAATAGGTCTCCTATTATATTTTACTTCTTGCCATGTTTCGTATTGATTAATTATTATTTGTATTAACTCTCCTAATTTTGGATAATAAATTTTATGTCTAAGTTGATTATATGTTTCTTGTATGCCCGAATGCATACTTTCTCTAACGTGATACAACGAAATTTGCTTAACAGCTTCCACTTCTGTTTCTATCGGGTGATTTTTTAAGAGCTTGATAACTTTTTTAAAAAAAAAAACGCATAAAATTTGCAAAATCTCATCGGTCATCTTCATTTCCTTTTATCTCATCTTCATTATCTTGTATTCTGCTAAGAAAATCTGCTACTCTGTTTTCCTTTCCTTTAATATATTCGATGTCAAACTAATTTTAACCACCATCCTTGATGTTTTGGTGATATGTCTTTCCCTCTATATTTTGAATGTAAATATTTAATTGGTTGATGATCTGTTACGATCTTAATTTTTCTACCATATAAATATGGTCTAAAGTATCGGGTGATTTTTTTGAGGTTAGGATTTTCATGCATTAGTATTTGACAGATCACGTGGGATTTCAGACATGGTGTCAAAGAGAAAAATGCTCAGTATGCTTTGACATTTCATCATGAATAGACTTACTAACGAGCAACGCTTGCAAATCATTGAATTTTATTACCAAAATCAGTGTTCGGTTCGAAATGTGTTTCGCGCTTTTTTATCGACAAATTTTGTTCAGCGATGAGGCTCATTTCTGGTTGAATGGCTACGTAAATAAGCAAAATTGCCGCATTTGGGGCGAAGAGCAACCAGAAGCCGTTCAAGAACTGCCCATGCATCCCGAAAAATGCACTTTTTGGTGTGGTTTGTACGCTGGTGGAATCATTGGACCGTATTTTTTCAAAGATGCTGTTGGACGCAACGTTACGGTGAATGGCGATCGCTATCGTTCGATGCTAACAAACTTTTTGTTGCCAAAAATGGAAGAATATGAACTTGGTTGACATGTGGTAATTCAACAAGATGGCGCTACATGCCACACAGCTCGCGATTCTATGGCCATTTTGAGGGAAAACTTCGGAGAACAATTCATCTCAAGAAATGGACCCGTAAGTTGGCCACCAAGATCATGATTTAACGCCTTTAGACTATTTTTTTGGGTTTCACTCAATCTGCTACGTCAAATTTTCTTCTGCTGAGTTAACTATATTTTGGTCGTCTACAGAAATAAGCCAGCAACTATTCCAGCTTTGGAAGACAACATTTCCGAAGAAATTCGGGCTATTCCGGCCGATATGCTCGAAAAAGTTGCCCAACATTGGACTTTCCGAATGGACCATCCTTGATGTTTTGCAGCCGCGGTCAACATTTAAATGAAATTATCTTCAAAAAGTAAATGTCATGAACCAATCTAACGTTTCAAATAAAGAACCGATGAGATAGTTTACGCTCCAAATAACTGCTAAAAATTCCTTATCAGTTGCTGAATAATTTCGTTCATGATTATTTAAGGTTCTTGATGCATAACATATTGGGTGTCCTTCTTGAGATATAAATGCTCCTATTGCGTAATTTGATGCATCTGTAGTTAATGTAAATGCTTTTTCAAAATTTGGATACCCTAAAATTGGATGCGAGCTTATTAATCGTTTAAGTTTTTCGAATGCTTCTATCTTTTATATCAATTCGGACTCCTTTTTTTAGATATTTTGTAATTGGTTGTGCTACCTTTGCATAGTCCTTAACAAATTTCCTATAATAACCTGTTACACCTAAAAAGCTATTAATTTGTTTTTCCGTTTTTGGTAATTATAATTCTTCTATTACTTTGATTTTAATTTTTTGATTCTAATACCTTGAAAATATCTCTAATTGATTGTATATGTTCCTGTAACGTTGTGCTAAAGATTAGTATATCATCTAAGTATACTACGCATGTTTTGTTTATAAAGTCTCGTAAAATTTCGTTCATGAGTCGTTTAAAGGTTGCTGGTGCATTCTTTAACCCGAATGACATTCTCGTAAATTCATACAAGCCATGAGGTGTTACGAACGCTGTTTTACACCTATCTTCCTCTTTGATTGTAATTTGATGATAACCTTTTGCTAAGTCTAGTGTAGTAAAATATTGGGCTCGTGCCAAATTTATCTAAAATTAAATCAATGTTAGGAAGAGGATATTTATCATCTATAGTTACCTCATTTATCTTCCTATAATCGATTACTATCCAGTACTTTCTTTTCCCTGAATTATCCATTTTCTTTGGAATTACTATTAAAGGGCTGGCATATCGAGAATTACTTTTCCTTATAATTCCTTGTTCTTCCATTTCTCTGATTTGTTTTCTAACTTCTTCTTCATATTGGGGAGGATATCTATATAATTTAGAATTTATTTGCTCTTCTGTAGTAGTTTTTATTACGTGTTGAATTTCCGTAGGGCTTCTTAATTTTTCTCCTTCTTTAAATAAAAGGTTTTCGAATTTTTTCAATAATTTCGTGATTTCTCTAAACTCTTCTGCATTTAGATGATCTAATTTCATTTCTTTTAATTTCTCATTTGTTGTTTCTAGGGTACATATTTTACTGAAATTGAATGGTTTATTTAAAAATTCTGATTATTTTTTATTTAGCGAAAATTTTTCCGTCTATTAGATTTATCATCGTGTTTAATTGATTTAATAAATCAATTCCTATTATGAAATTATATTTCCTATTTTTTAATGATGTCGATCTCCATCTTATATTCGCGTTTTCAGGTAAATTGAATTCTTTTGGTGCTTCCGTATGCACTTCTTATTTCTTATTGTTATATTATTTTTAAGTGGAATTTTTCGAAATTCGTTCAATTCAGAATCCACTAAACTTATATTCGCTCCCGTATCGATAAGCGCAATATATTTTTTATTTTTAATTGTTATTACTATTTGTGGAAAGCTCTCCGATGCTTCCTTGTAAAAAAATTGATTCATTAATTTCCCTGTAGTCGTCACTTTCTCTATAGCTTTGCCTAGGTGTTTGCAAGCGATTTTGGCTGCTCCTGCTGCTAGGGTGTCCTGCCATTTGAGATCTCTCTTGATCTGCATTATTAGTTTATCTATAATCTTCAAGTTCTCTATAGCTTTGCCTAGGCGTCTTTAAGCGATTTTGGCTGCTCCTGCTGCTAGGGTGTCCTGCCATTTGAGATCTCTCTTGATCTAGTTCTATACTATCTACTTCCATAGGCTCTCCTCTATCTAGTCTTACTTGGTTTGAGTTTATATTTCTCCTCTCTCTACCTGAGTTATTATCTTTATATGTTGGGAACCTTTGCCCATATTGGTGAGAATTATTATCTCTATTTGTTGGGAATCTCTGCCCATATTGGTGAGAATTATTATCTCTATTTTTTGGGAATTTTTGCCATATTGGTGAGAATTATTATCTCTATATGTTGGGAATTTTTGCCCATATTGTTGAGGATTGTTTTCAACAATTCCTTTATTTTGTGAATAATTTTGCCTAACTTGACCTGGTTTATCGTCTTTGCCTATATATTTGTCATAGTATTTTTTGTTGTATTGTCCATAAGCTAGTTTGGTTTTCTTAAATTCTGGCCTAATACATGAATCCTCATATCTTCTTTTTGTCTTTATCTCTATGATATTATAAAGGTCATGTTCCTCGTATATTTTGTCCAATACTGTCCCTTGTGTCATTTCTTTAATTGTGTTCACTAAAAGACTGTCCACGTTGGTCATGTCTATCCCTACATCGTCTTTATAATATATTCTAAGTTCATCAGCTTTGTATTTGATATTTTGTATAAGTATTGCTAACTCACTCACCGTGTTTGCCTTTATACTGCATATTCTCCTGTATACTTCATGGGGTTCCAGATCAGGTTTATATCTTAACTTCAGCGCTTTCTTGATTTCCGTCCAGTTGTCCGGGTGCGGTAAATTTATTATAAAGTCCTTTGCCTCCCCTTGTATCGTCCTATAATATATTGCCCTGGTGGCTTCCTTTTTGACTTCCTCATCTCTTATATTTGACAGTAGATATTCGATGCTGCTCATAAAAGAATTTATTGTTACTTCTCCTTTTCCCGTGAATGTGGGTATGTGTTGAATGTTTTTCATAATTCGTTGTAGGTCATTTTCATTGGTTGCTTGACGATGTTGGAGATCGACATACGCTTGTCGAAGTTGCTCCAACTGCTGCTCTCTTCTGCTCAGTTGCTCGATGAGCTCTACGTTGGGTATTTGAATCTGCTCTTGTTCCATTTTTCTGTTGTTATCGAATATTTGTTGCCTCGATGTTTTGATTTCGATGGTTTTCCTCGTTACCTTGGCTAATTTTGGTGACTCCACGCTTTTGTTTTTCTTTTCGTGTTCACTGCAAAACTTGTTTTTTTTTCGGATATTTTCGGTGGGTTAACGCCTTTAACTTAAGGTCGTTTTCACTGCGAAAAATTATTTTTTTAAATTTTTTCGAATATTTTCGGTAGGTTAACGCCTTTAATTTTAGGTCCTTTTCACTGCGAAAAATTATTTTATTTTATTTTTGTTATATCCTGGAGGGTCTGGTCAACTTCCTGAGTTGGCTACAGATTCGCAGGATTTGTTTGGGTGTTATAGTAACGTTTCACTATCCTTGTAAATTTTTACTAAGGATTACCGACTGCGCCAATTATATGTTTAGTCGCGGTAAACGGGTTTAAAAAAAATCAAAAAATCAAATTAGATTGCAACAAGGTGACGTTGTTGGACATCCAGAACAGACTACTTTATTTGATAAAATTTACTTAAAATGAAGCTTATTCTAATTACAAATTGCTTATTAATAATATTCACTTATTTTTAACATATTATTGCTGAATAAGCATGCTTTTATTAATTCCCATAATTCTAACGAAATTTACTTATTAAATTAATTTTTTGTTACTTTATTTGTTTAAGCAAATTGCAAAAGCCGGAAATGGTGTTATGTTGCAATTTGCTTTAACAGTTCGTCGTATTTATCAACTGCCTTGTCAGGTGTTTTTACATACGTAGTCGTACATGTAACTCGCGTGAATGACTGAACCGATTTCGCTGATTTTTTTTGTTGTATTTGTTATTATTAGAAGAAGGTTCTTATGTTAGAAAAAATTACGAAAGTTGCCTTAAAACCTCTAAAAACAGCCCTTTTCTTTTTCCCATACAAACGTTTTATTTTGTATATACATACATACATACATATGTAAGTAAAAATGATTGTTTGTTTGTTAGTAACGCTAACGCTCGAGAACGGCGGAACCAATCTTCATGAAATCAGAAGTTGTTCGCTGTGGATCTGGAAAGGGTTTGATATAAAAAAAAACCATATACTTTTTATAAGGAAAAGTCGGAAAATTGGAAATTTCCAAAAAGTGACTTTTCATACAATTCTTTTTTGTTTTGTTTTTCAATATTTTGATTTGTAAATTATTTGAATCGTTCAATTTCGGTCGCTTGCTTTTTTATTCCGGCTATTTAAAAGAAAATTATTGAAAATTATTCAGTGAAAACTTTATGTGTGTTTCAAATGAAGTGATCAATTAGAGATTGATTTTTCGAAGTGATGAAAACCAACATATGTGTGGAATTATGGACGCTGTCAATCAGCAAGCGATCATCACGATAATACAGCGCTTTTCAAACAACATGCTACGATGTTTGATGGACACTATCCACGTGCTTGTATATGTAAGTATGGTTCAGTAAACGCTGGATGTACTGGAGTTAAAACAAGATGGATATCACATTCTTCTTTGAATCGTCGTGGACGACAATGACAGAACATTTACTATTCAACTTAGAGTAGTAAATAAGTAAATTTCGTTAGAATTATGGGAATTAATAAAAGCATGCTTATTCAGCAATAATATGTTAAAAATAAGTGAATCTATTCAACTTAGAGTAGTGAATATCGAAGTCGACAACATATGGATCGTACCATATTCGCCACTATTGTCTAATCCACATTCAAAACTCATGCCAATGTTTAGCATTGTAGTTTGGTGAAATCGACTTTTCTGACTGTTGTGCGTTTCGCAGTTTATTTGGAGAATGGCTAAAGAGTGTTTTTCAACCCAGAGAATACAGTACAGCCAGCGGAAACACTTCCAACAACATTGACATTGACGAGTTTTTTCTCAACTTGCGTCAGTGATTAGTTTGCGAGCACATTGCTCTATTCGGAAATGCCTTCATATTATACATGGAATGCATCGACGAAGAAATAGTTACGCAGAAAGCAAGGCCAACCAGTAGATTGACATCCAGGCGTGTTCTCAACTAATTCCTTAGGACGAATTTACATAATCCACCCGAAAAACGACGATTGCAAATACCTTCGGTTGCTATTGATATTTTCAACGTAAATTCAACTTTCTTTTCATTTCAAAACACATAATTTCACGCAGGACAACGTATGCGGGGTCAGCTAGTACAAAATAAATTTGTAAGACGGCGTTTACGTTTTTTCTCCGGCTCATCGTTGTATAAGTTCTCTAATGATGTAGCATCTGATAATTGGCGTTGATGTAATACTAATAGTGCTAGAGATGTTGGCACCGTTTTTCCTAAACCCATTTCATCTGCAAGTATGCCACCAGCTGGTATCTTAATTGCTGCTAGTTCAGACTCTTGAATATGCCAACTTAATAAATGCTTATGTATATACCGTCGTTTCCCCGTCGCGCGCCTGCAATTGGGTATAGTAATTTGGAAAAATTGTGATATCCATTTCCCATTCTAATAGCCAATGAACTGTACGAGCCTGGTAATCGCATAATGTGGGCCGAAAGCAATCTGGTAGAATTGGCAGTTTTTGATTATTACTACTTAATTCAAAATGTTTTTGAAATAAAGTATCATAAAGCGCCGTAGTGACATATTCTTGTATCAAATTACGTTTAGAACCTGCGGCATCATTTTCTTCAATAAAACTTTCTATATCTTTTGTCTGTCCTATGGGCGTTTTATAATTTTCAAATATATTTGACATTAATATATTAATATTATAAGTAACAGCAAGGAAGTTTTCCGCCTTAATTTCATCAATACATTTATCAATTGTTATTACATTATGCACATTTATATTTAGTTTTGCAAGCAAGTCCGTTGGAAATGTTATATATTTAGTTCTCTATCGACTGCTGAGTTGCGCAGTTGTCCTCCACTGCTATATTACATAAAATAATTTTCTTATGCGTTTCGATATTTACTTAAGTTTATTAAACTTATTCTGTTGTGTATGCATTTTATTTTTGTACTAAAATTTTGAGGCAGCTATTTCACAATATCTGTATATTTTGTCTAAACATTAAATATTATCTAATTATTATCTTATTGGGCAGTTACATTTAATTTGTTTGTATCTAATTTCCATAATACCGGCTTTATCACTTTTATTTTCGAAAATCACTCGTTATTACAAAAGAAATAACGTACAGCACGGGTTTTTTTTTTGGATTTCAAATTTCGTATTCTATTTTATTTCTGAATACTCTCAAACATTACAAACTGATCGTATACCCCAATCGGCGGCGGAATCAACGAACGATGATGGACGTGGAAGGAAAAGAAAAAAGGATGCTACGAAAAGCGTGCGCGCGTGTGCCTTGAGTCTTGACTCGTAAGGAGGCAAAAAGCGAAGTGAAAGTGGCTGGAGTTATCCGTCCCTTTGTGAAAGTTGTTGTGTTCTGGTTGGTAGTGTGGTGTCATATTTGAGTGTATTGGTGTGATGTGGAAGGTGAGTGGTGAGTGTGGTGTGTTGTTCGTTTATGAGGATTTTGTCTGCCAATGTGGGGTATTGAAATGTGATGTAGCTGTGTTTCTTGACAGGGTCGGCTGAAAGTCATTTAGACAAAATGAATCAACGAAACAAGCAAACGACTTTAGAAACGCGGTATTTAATTATAAAATTATATGGATAAGATAAATCCGTGCGTAAAATCGCGGAAATTGTTGACCGATGCCCATCCACATTTCATGCTATCATTCAACTGCATGTTAAAAATTTTCAAGAAGAAAATAAAAGTCGTATTGGTCAAGGAAAGAAACTAAATGACTATGATGAGCTTTGGATTTTGAGAGAAATAAAAACAAAACCAGTTACAACGGCAAAAGAATTAAAAAATATGGTCAACAAGAATTTAAAAGTAGAGGTTTGTGCCGAGACCATTCCAAACGTGTTAAGGAAGAATAATTTCAAAGGTTTTCGCCAGAAAAAAACCGTATATCAGTAAAAAGAATAAAATTACAAGGGTAAAATTTTGTAAGTATTTGTTGAAAGATTCTCACTTTTATATTCATGTAAGTATTATCACATTGTTATATTATTAAATTTGATCATAAGAGGTGCTAAGGTTCCAGGATATAAGTAACTAAATTTAGTTATCGAGCTTCCGTTTGCTTCTCATGTTATTGATTTATTTTATTGATA
This sequence comes from Bactrocera neohumeralis, assembly GCF_024586455.1. Classification (NCBI taxonomy): domain Eukaryota; kingdom Metazoa; phylum Arthropoda; class Insecta; order Diptera; family Tephritidae; genus Bactrocera; species Bactrocera neohumeralis. The sequence continues at coordinate 5,713,982 of NW_026089624.1, forward strand.
CATTATGTATAAAGATTAACTTTTAGAGATAGCATTATTAATCACCTTTAAATTATCTGCAAATTAGTAAATAAATTTGTTTATATCGAATAGCTATTATCAATGAAATAAATCAATAACACGACAAGCAAACGGAAGCTTGATAACTAAATTTAGTTACTTCTACTTTAATTAAAGTTTTGAACAACCAAGCACTAATTATTTAAAAACCAGAATAATTTTACTGTAATTCTACTGTATTATCTTCACTATAATATGAACTTAATTCAGTCTAAGTAAGACGTGTCAGGTTATAATAACATCAAAAATTTAAAAAATAAGAATAATAGAATATTTTGTTGCAAATTATTTGTCTATTGATAGGATAGCTTACATCTCAATTTTCAATCGCAATATTACTTTATTTCAAATTCTTTGTTTACTAGTTGGCAGTCACAATTGTCCCTTAGCTCCAAGAGATTCTAACAGATGGTGATAATTACTGATTGGATTTAATTCAATAAATGGCGCTATGTTAAAAATACAAATATAGTAGCACAATAACTACGTATTGCTGAAACTAGGGAATAACCTAAATTTATAGTTTTATATTAAAATTGAAAATAAATTAAAGTTATGTGTACCTTATACATTTAAATTTTTAGCATAGCGCCATCTGTTAGAATCTTTTGGAGCTAACGGAAAATTGTCACTGCCAAATAATAGACAAAGAATTTGGAATAAAAAAAAAAGCGATTGAAAATTGAGATGTAAGCTATCTTATCAATAGACAAATAATTTGCAATAAAATATTCCATTAGTCTCACTTTTTCAATTTTTGATGTTAAGATAACCTGACACGTGTTACTTAGACTGAAGTGTAAATTAAATTCATATTATAGTGAAGATAATTCCGTAAAATTGTTCTGGCTTTTAAATAATTAGTGCTTGATTGTTCAAAACTTTAATTAAAATATATTCATGTAAGTATTATCACATTGTTATATTATTAAATTTGTTATGCATTAAATCGCAGTGTATGATATACTTATGTATGTATTTTGATGATAATAGGTGCTAAGGTTCCAGGATATAAGTAACTAAATTTAGTTACCGAGCTTCCGTTTGCTTCTCATGTTATTAATTTATTTTAATGTCTACCATTGAAGAAAATGTCAGTTCACATAAGTGTGAAGTGGCGAATGGCACTAATAATTTAAGAGCTTTCCTTGCCAGCTCTGGATATTCGTGTATTCTTTTCATCCAAAATACGTCGACACTTTGCGAATAAAATTCCATTTTAAGCATGCCATCAGTAACTAATTCTAGAAGACATTCTTTCATTTTTGTGCTGAAATCAGTCAGATCCACTGATTTATCAAAACAAGGGTTTAAAATCAATCTACGCCCATTGTCAGCATCAGAGTGCAAGTCTGGAAAGTATGGCAAAAGTTTCTCTTGTAAATTATGCAAGCTTTGTATCATGCAAGGAATATGAGCCGATACTGCAAAACTTTGGTCTGATGCATTATCTTTGTTTCATTAACTAGTGAACTCACCTTTATTTCCGAAACTCACTTGTTAGTTTTTTGTTATAAAGGAAATAACGCACAGCACAGGTTTTTTGGAATTGTAAATTTCGCAAGTGTATTTTATTTCAGAATATTTTTAAAAACGTTATAAATTGATCGAATATGTCACTCGGCGGCGAAATCAACGAGCGTGGAAGCAAAAAGAAAAGATGCTGCGAAAAGAGTATGCGTAATGCTTGGAGTGTCGACTCGTACGGAAACCAAAAACGAAGTGTGTGCGGCTGGAGTTGTTTGTCCCTTTTGTTGAAAGTTGTTGTGTTCTAGTTGGTAGTGTGGTGTCATGTTTGAGTGTATTGGTGTGATGTGGAAGGTGAGTGGTGAGTGAGGTGTGCTGTTCGTTTATGATGATTTTGTCTGCCAATGTGGGGTGTTGAAATGTGATGTAGCTGTGTTTCATGACGGTGTAGACTGAGAGTCATTTGGACATCCCGGCCCCCCTAGACAAATTATTAGCCTAGTAATCTTTGCAACGGTTGCAATGTGGCCTCCACGTTACTGAGCCCAGTGGGTTGGCGAGACCGCGG
>NW_026089624.1:5716176-5768327 GCF_024586455.1 Bactrocera neohumeralis
TAGTACCCCTACTTTTGCGGTGAAATCCACTAATAGAAAAGAGTACCCCTCCAAAAAATGAAATATCGTAAGTTTGGCAACGCGGTGAACCTTCTCTATATTATACGTTCTCTGTAAGTATTCAACAGATATGTCAAAAAAAAACAAACGTTTTATATAAGCTACAATTTTATCGTCTCCACAATTAATAATTAACATTTTGTTTTACTTCTAATTTACAGTTACATAAATACAGCCAAATATATAATTTACAAAATCAGAGAACAGTGAAATTCATTCACATTAAATTAAATTAAATTAAATTAAAAGTTTATAATTTTCAGCTGTCACAAAAACAACACTGACAACACCGACAACACTGAACGCTTCTTCTTAATTGGCGTAGACACCGCTTACGCGATTATAGCCGCGTTAACAACAGCGCGCCAGTCGTTTCTTCTTTCGCTACGTGGCGCCAATAGGATATTCCAAGCGAAGCCAGGTCCTTCTCCACCTGGTCCTTCCAACGGAGTGGAGGTCTTCCTCTTCCTCTGCCTCCCCCGGAGTGTACTGCGTCGAATACTTTCAGAGCTGGAGTGTTTTCATCCATCCGGACAACATGACCTAGCCAGCGTAGCCGCTGCCTTTTAATTCGCTGAACTATGTCAATGTCGTCGTATATCTCGTACAGCGATCCATCGAATGCGATATTCGCCGTGGCCAAAGCGCAAAAGACCATAAATCTTTCGCAGAATTTTTCTCTCGAAAACTCGTAACGTCGACTCATCGGTTGCTGTCATCGCCCAAGCCTCTGCACCATATAGCAGGACGGGAATTATGAGCGACTTATAGAGTTTAGCTTTTGTTCGTCGAGAGAGGACTTTACTTTTCAATTGCCTACTCAGTCCGAAGTAGCACCTGTTGGCAGGAGCAATCCTGGGTTGGATTTCCAGGCTGACATTGTTGGTGGTGTTAATGCTGGTTCCTAAATAGACGAAATTATCTACAACTTCAAAGTTATGACTGTCAACAGTGACGTGAGTGCCAAGTCGCGAGTGCGACGACTGTTTGTTTGATGACAGGAGATATTTCGTTTTGCCCTCGTTCACTGACAGACCCATTTTCTGTGCTTCCTTGTCCAGTCTGGAGAAAGCAGAACTAACGGCGCGGGTGTTGAGGGCGATGATATCAATATCGTCGGCATACGCCAGCAGCTGTACACTCTTATAGAAGATGGTACCTTCTCTGTTTAGATCTGCAGCTCGAACTATTTTCTCCAGAAGCAGGTTGAAGAAGTCGCACGATAGGGAGTGGCCTTGTCTGAAAATTTAAAACACTGAACGCCTACCAAAATTAAATACCAACAAGGCAGTATTGTATGCGGCAGGTAGTTTACTACAATACCCTATGTGAATGAAATTCGATGGTCACAGGTACTTAGTGTGTATACAGGAATAACTATTTCTATTTAGGAGATGCATGTAAGTTAATACCACCAGTTCACATTACATGAACATATTCTTTTATCTGTCATAAATATGTAACATGACACTTACGACCCATATGGTCCGTATTAAGTATCCGTAAGTAACATTATGTGTACTTTGCTAATACTGTCCGCCTTAGGTGGTCCAAAAATGTAACTCATAGATTGTAAGATGGATCTTCCCACTTGTAACATATGTCCTACATATGTCCTATCTCAAGTGGATTGTAGATATACTTCCTAGAATGTAAGATTAATATTTGTATCTAGGCTTAAGCAAAATATTGTATTTAAAAAAATGTAATAAAGAAAACGAGGCAGTTGACCACAGGCAGTTGACCACAGGGAGTTGCCCTCGGCAGTTCACCACGGGCAGTTGCCCGTAGTTGCTCACAAAACTCAAAGTGCGTTTTTAATTGGCGATCCTGCCAGGAGATGAAATAATCTCTGGCGGACCAAAATGTAACAATGAATTTCGGCGGTAACCATTTAAGGGGACAAAAAATCCCCGTGTTACCGTTTGAAAAACAATCAAGTATCCTCAATTGAGGAAAAAAGTAAAAAAAAGTTAAAAAAAACGCTAAGTCCAAAAAGAGACACATAATCAAAAAAATCTCAGCCACTTAGAAAATTATTGAAAAAATTTCGAGTGTGTGTTTGTGCCTACTGCCAATAGAACGCGCCTCATCTATACGGATTACGAGCGAAAAACAAGCTAACGTACGCGTTACAACAATTGAAAAAATAAGTAAAATTGAGAAACAAAAAACTACAACAGTTTCACAAATAAAGTGATTTTAAAATGTGAATTGAAAAACCATAAACTGAAAGTGAAAATTTTTGAAAATTTCAAACAAATAGAAGAAAGTGCGTGGATCGATAAACTATCCACATAAAAACAAATAAATAAAAAAAATTCTGTAAATCAGAAATTTCACCAAAAAACTGATTTCATTTAAACCTCGCACACGGCCGCCAACGACGACCATTGCACAACCAACCGCCAAAATTCGACTTAAAAAGCAACAGCAACAGCAACAGCAAAGTCAACAATAGCCGCAACAGTAGTAACAGCAGCAATAGCAACAGTAACAACAGCAGCAGTAGAAGCAGCAACATACAATTAGTTGTAAGTAAGGCTTATACATATGTATTTATTAATTAAATTAAGTATAAAAATTGTTTATTGTGAGTAATAATTTGATTCATGAAACTCACAAATATATATATAAAAAAAAACAAACAAAACCGAAAAATAAATTTAAAGGAAAAAAATATAATTCTTTGGGAGCAGAAACTCCTGAAGTGCCTGCCGAAGATTTTTCCGGCAATATTTTATTAAAAAAAAAATATTTTGGGACAAAAAGATCCTAAAACGCCAGCCGAAGTTCATACCGGCAAAATAAAACAAAAAAATAATGGAAAAATATATAAAATAAATATAAATATATATATGTAAATCAAAATATAAAAATTCAAAATTTATATTACTTTGAACAAAAAAGTCTTAAGGCACCAGCCGAAGAAAGTACCGGCAATACTAAAAATAAAAAAATACTGTAAAATTGTGGAGCAAAAAGTTCAACAACGCCAGCCGAAGATTTTACCGGTATAATAAAACAAAAAAGAATGGCGAAAAGCCAAATAGAATATAAAAATACTAAAATTAAAATACTTGGGACTAGAAAATCCTAAGACGCCAGTCGAAGATAATACCGACAATAAAATAAAAGAATATGCTCCAAAAAAGGAGGTACTAATATATTATATAAATAATTTCAATAATTGGGGTACTCACAAGCCATCGTAAAGCATCGTAAAATCGTAAAATTATAAATTTTTACACTTGCTTAAAAAAAAAATGTTGTTAGATTTCATACAAAAATGAGTTTACACATTTACAATTCTCAATGTTATGTTTTCGAATCGTTATAACTTATAACTTTATGCGACTTGAGAAAACCCTAAATGTAAAAGAAAAAATTGCTGAAATGTATTCAGGCAATAATACAATAAAAGATGTCATATATAAAAACACTTCCATCAAAAAATAATTAGAAGTCAAAAATAATAAAAAATGTATCAAAAGTATATTTAAGAGTCAAATTTAAATAAATTAAGATTTCAAAATAGTACTGTTCAAATTGATAAAATAGTCTATAGCCTCACGTACTACTATATATCCATTTGAATCGGGACTCTTCAATTTAGAGGTGGGGGAGTTAATACCACCAGTTCACATTACATGAACATATTCTTTATCTGTCATAAATATGTAACATGACACTTACGACCCATATGGTCCGTATTAAGTATCCGTAAGTAACAATATGTGTACTTTGCTAATACTGTCCGCCTTAGGTGGTCCAAAAATGTAACTCATAGATTGTAGGATGAATCTTCCCACTTGTAACATATGTCCTACATATGTCCTATCTCAAGTGGATTGTAGATATACTTCCTAGAATGTAAGATTAATATTTGTATCTAGGCTTAAGCAAAATATTGTATTTAAGAAAATTTAATAAAGAAAACGAGGAGGCAGTTGACCACAGGCAGTTGACCACAGGGAGTTGCCCTCGGCAGTTCACCACGGGCAGTTGCCCGTAGTTGCTCACAAAACTCAAAGTGCGTTTTTAATTTGTATGCATTTATTTATATCATATTTAATGAAAAACTATTTAATAATGACCTGGTTTTGCATAAATATGCTGTAAATAACTGCTTTCTCAACATGCAAAATTTAGCAACGACATGAACATACGGTTATTTTCCAATTGGAAGAGCGTTATGCACAGCGTATAAGCACATAAAGAGAAGGGTTACCAGCACAAATAAGTTTAATTAAATTAAAAATTGTGAATGTAAACTTAAATTAAACGTAAAACATTGTAAGTTAAAAAAGCAATATATTTTAGCTGATTTACAAAAATACTGATTTTGACTGTACTGTTTTACAATTATTTTTTTATTGCTCACTCATCATTGAAAAAACAAACAATAAACATTAAAGACTTTGCAACCCTATGCGAACAGCTGGGTATTATTTCTCCAATTGGAAAACAACCCACAACAAAAGCACCAACTACAACAAGTGGAGACCTTTTCGTTTAACTGAAATTCTACAGCTGGTTTATTTGCTAACTGGTGGTGGAACACACAGGTGGAAATTCTCAATTAAATTTAATTTTTATAGAAATTTGTGTAATTATTTTAAATAATAGTGTGTGGAAAAACGGTGCAAATACAGCAATAACAAGTAAGGAAGGGCTAAGTTCGGGTGTCACCGAACATTTTATACTCTCGCATGATAAAGTGATAATCGAGATTTCATTATACGTCATTTACATATTTTTCAAATACCGTATTTTTGTAAAGTTTTATTCCGCTATCATCATTGGTTCCTAATGTACTATATATTATACAGAGAAGGCATCAGATGGAATTCAAAATGGCGTTATATTGGAAGAAGGCGTGGTTGTGAACCGATTTCACCTATATTTCGTACATGTCATCAGGGTGTTAAGAAAATATTATGTACCGAATTTCATTGAAATCGGTCTAGTAGTTCCTGAGATATGGTTTTTGGTCCATAGGTGGGCGAGGCCACGCCCATTTTCAATTTTTAAAAAAAGTCTGGGTGCAGCTTTCTTCTGCAATTTCTTTTGTAAAATTTCGTGTTTCTGACGTTTTTTGTTAGTCCGTTAACGCACTTTTAGTGATTTTCAACATAACCTTTGTATGGGAGGTGGGCGTGGTTATTATCCGATTTCTTCCATTTTTGAACTGTATATGGAAATGCCTGAAGAAAACGACTGTGTAGAGTTTGGTTGACATAGCTATAGTAGTTTTCGAGATACGTACAAAAAACTTAGAAGGGGGCGGGGCCACGCCCACTTTTCCAAAAAAATTACGTCCACATATGCCCCTCCCTAATGCGATCCCTTGTGCCAAATTTCACTTTAATATCTTTATTTATGGCTTAGTTATGACACTTTATAGGTTTTCGGTTTCCGCCATTTTGTGGACGTGGCAGTGGGCCGATTTTGCCCATCTTCGAACATAACATTCTTATGGAGCCAAGGAATACGTGTACCAAGTTTCATCATGATATCTCAATTTTTACTCAAGTTACAGCTTGCACGGACGGACGGACGGACAGACAGACATCCGGATTTCGACTCTACTCGTCACCCTGATCACTTTGGTATATATAACCCTATATCTGACTCTTTTAATTTTAGGACTTACAAACAACCGTTATGTGAACAAAACTATAATACTCTCCTTAGCAACATTGTTGCGAGAGTATAAAAATTTTAGCAGCGAAAAATGTTGATGTTGATCTTATTAACTACCAGATACAACAATTATTACCAGGTGATTTAATGTCATTTAAGTCTATCGATGCTACTGTAGAAGAAAACGAGACAGCGAATTTCCCAACTGAATTTTTAAATTCTTTAGACATATCAGGAATGCCACCACACAATCTACGATTGTAAATTGGATCACCGATTATTCTACTGCGTATTTAAGCCCTCCTAAACTATGCAACGGCACGCGTTTGGTGATCAAAAGAATTACTGGAAACGGTCTTGAAGCAACTATTTTGACAGGAAAGTTTAAAAGAGACCATTAACTGTGATTTATTACGATTAAAGACATTTAGAGTATATATATCAAATAAAAATATTTAAAGTATTTATTAAATATGTTATAAAAATGTTATGTTAATTTGTGTTAAATTTTGTCTTTCAAATCCTTCTTGAATCACTCAGCCACAGCAACGCGTGGCCGGGTCTGCTAGTGTATATACATATATATGTCTTGTACATATACTATATGTCTGCCTCTTGTCACTTCGTTTTTCGTTCTTTTATTGTTTGCACTACTGTATATCTCCGTTATTTTTGTGTTTTACGTAATATGTATTATTAGCACTCTCTGCATCCACGATACTTCCCTTTTCCTTTTGCTTAGGTAAATATATGTAAGTGTTAGCACTCCACTTAACTGTACATGCATATATGTATACTTATTCGTATATATATGTATAGTATATATATTGCTTTCTATTTGGTTTTTATATTATGTTTAAATTTTTCTGTTTCATATATACATATATTTGCGTTTATATTTGGCCACTGTATTTTTTCAAGTATTTACGTAAGTATTAAATGCTTTTCCCGCCACTTTTTATTTTCACTCTAGTTTTATGTTTTATAATTCTTTTTCTTTTATTTAGGTATCACTATCACTGCACAACTTGATCACTTCCATTATGTAGCATATGTATGAATGTATATATGTATGTATATCTATATGTATTTTTAGTAAACTAATATTATTATTATTTTTTTTTATTTCTTTGCTTTAGGTGATGCTTCCCACTACACTTTACCGAATATCGAAAACCGAACGATTGACAAGCAATTAGAAACGATAATAGTTAATTAAAACGAAAACGAAAATCAAATAAAATATATTCTTAGCTCACACACTTAGTCCTCGGGCGCCATAAAAATTCTCAAGCGTTTTTGAGAAGCGAAAATATAACTTGGGAATGCGCGAATAAAATCAAGAAGCCTAATTGCCTGTCACGAAAATTGCGATAAAAAATTAAAATGCGTCCGGTATATCCAACGGTTCAATTACAAGAGCATCTTTATTTCATTTTTTTTAGTTGCTTAGCCTAAATCTTAAAAGTAACGGCTTAAACTAGTGGTAATGCTAATAAGTATTAAAAAAAGGGGTAAGTATAATAATTTTCAACTTTCGTTAAATATTGTAAAAGATTACGTTGAAGTAAGTAAGGTGAGTAATATTTTAGTATTACAAATGTATTATTAAGGTAAGTATACAATAATAATGTAATTCAATATTTTATAATTTTTATAATTCAATTTTCTTAATTTTAGTTTTAGGTTTAAATATATATATCTTGTAGTTTGACGCAACACCGGCCACCTTGACAAGATCAGATTCCTTCAATATCCGGTGGAAGCACGGCCAGTTTGTGGATGAGACGCTGAATCGTGCCCGTCTTGGTTGCTACGTCTGCGACTGGCACCTTGCCATCTTGCCCTTCGACGGTTGCGACGACGCGCCCTAGTACCCACTGTTGTGGCGGCACGTTGTCGTTGTGGACGAGAACGAGGTCGTTGAGCTGCATATTGCGTTTGGGGTGCAGCCACTTGTTGCGCTCCTGAAGGCCCGTCAGGTATACTTTGGACCACTGTCGCGTGAACAGCAAACAAGTTGCCATCTCTTGCAACAACGAACTGGGTCCACTGGCACCTTCTCTGGGGGTAATGCCCGCAGGGAGCATCATATTACTTAATAGATGCGCTGGTGTTAACTCCTCGCCGTCGTTGGGATCTTGGCTCAGAGGTACTAGGGGGCGAGAATTGAGGATGGCCTCTACTTCAGCCAACACTACTTACTAACTCCTCTGCTGTGAGTAGCGCGTTGCCGGTGACGCGAACGATGTGGTGTTTGGCGGACTTCACCGCGGCTTCCCATAATCCGCCGAATCCGCCGAAGTGCGGCGCTCGCGGTGGTATAAAGATGACGCTGCACCCTTCGTCTGCTGCAAATCTCTCTAGTTCTGGACCCATTGCTAGAAACGCCTTCTTCAATTCGCGCAGCTTGCAATCGGCGTCGACGAAATTGGTGGCGTTGTCGCTGAATATCTTCGTCGGCATTCCTCGGCGTCCAATGAACCTTTTTAGGGCGAGAATAAATGAATTAGAAGACAGGTCCGAAACTAGTTCTAAATGTACTGCTTTGGATGTAAAGCAAACGAAAACTGCAATATATATTTTTACGGGTGGTCGACCGCGTATTTTTAACGTTGTGTATATCGGACCACAAAAATCTACGCTACATATAAGAAAGGGCCGTAGTGCTCGAAGTCTTTCGACTGGCAAATTTCCCATTATTTGGTTTTGCAACTTCTGCTTGTAATGAAAACAATGTATACAGTTTCTTACGGTTGTACTGAAAGCTTCTCGGGCATTAATTAGCCATATGCGTTCTCGAACAAGGGCAACCAACGCTTCAGCCCCAGCGCGGTGATTTCGAATATGCAGAAACCGTAAATACGTTATAGTGAGTGCGAACTTTTATTTAATAAAAGCGGAAATTTGGCATCGTATGGGAGAGGTGCATTTAATAGGCGACCTCCTACTCGGATTAATTTGATTGACAGCGGCATATCCGAGCACTCATGCAAAAACGGGTTGAGTTTTTGCACGTTTGCGGGTAGGGTGGTACCTTTACACAATTTTTGAATGACGTCCGAAAATTCTGAATGTTGGACCACTTGTGCAATTTTTAGAAAACTCAAGTTTAGCTTCGGACGTCAGATCCTGTCCCATGGAGGATTTTGGTGGTCGTCTTAACCATCGTAATATGTATGCGACCACACTAAGCAATTATTCATGAGAAGAGAATTTTGTAATAACGTCCTATATGGAATTTTTCTAAGGTGGGGTTGGATGGAGTTATGTGTAGAAGTTCACGCAAGTGAGGAAAGTTCTCTGATCGCCATTCACTTGGGAGTGGCTAGAAACGATTCTGTTACATATGACTCAAGCAGCTCAGGACTTTCGGCCTTTGACCAAGTATCCTCTGGGTAGACTAAAAATATCCGTTCGAAGTCGAGCTAAAAAGAGAAGGCGCAACATCCCCTACATAAGGTTGTGCACTGGGCTTGGGATCCGCCACGTAAAAAGCGCTTCCAATGAAAGAATAGCAACTGCCTCGGATGAAAGACCCCCCTTTTGACAGAGATGTGTAGGTCCTTGCGACACTTACCACAGTGGACATATAAAGGAGCGCTAGTTCGTTATGGGATTCGCGGTAGAAGAGAGATTCCGTCGCCGCGTACTGTCATTCACTTCGGTGGATGAAGGTCTAGCCACAATTCGCACCAAAGTGAGGTTCTTCAACACATCGCAGATTCGCCCCCACGCACCAAAGGAAGAGAAGGACGATCTGACCAAAGATGCCTTCTATGAGCGCTTGGAGCGCGCTTATGAGAGCTGCCCCGCCACGATGTCAAAATCGTGCTTGGCGATTTTAACGCCAGGGTGGGCAAAGAAGGTATCTTTGCCATTACGGTCGGTAAATTCAGCCTCCACCATGAAACATCCCCAAATGGGTTGAGGCTGATCGACTTCGCCGAGGCCCGAAATATGGTTATCTGTAGTACTAGATTCCAGCATAAGAAGATTCATCAAGCTACCTGGCTGTCTCCGGATCGAAAAACTACCAACCAGATCGATCATGTTGTGATAGACGGAAGACACGTCTCCAGTGTTTTAGATGTGCGTGCGCTCCGAGGTCCTAACATCGCCTCGGACCACTATCTTGTTGCAGCTAAGATTCGCACCCGCCTCTGTGCAGCAAAAAACGCACGCCAACAAACACAAGGAAGGTTCGACGTCGAGAAGCTGCAATCACAACAGACAGCCGCACGATTCTTTACTCGGCTTGCACTCCTGCTCTCTGAGAGCACTCGTCAACAACTCGGTATAAGGGAACTGTGGGACGGCATTTCAAACTCCTTACGTACAGCTGCAACCGAAACCATTGGTTTTCGGAAAGTGCAAAAGAACAGCTGGTATAACGAGGAGTGTCGTCTCGCAGCGGAGAGAAAACAGGCTGCCTACCTCGCAATGTTACGATCGACCACAACACGTGCGGGATGGGATAGATACCGACAGTTGAAGAGGGAAGCGAGACACATTTGTAGACAGAAAAAGAAGGAGGCCGAAATGGGTGAGTACGAAGAGCTTGATAAGCTGGCCGACATGGGTAATGCTCGAAAATTCTACGAAAAAATGCGGCGGCTTACAGAAGGTTTCAAGACCGGAGCATACTCTTGTAGAACCCCCAAAGGTGATCTAGTGACCGATGCCCAGAGCATACTTAAATTATGAAGGCAACATTTCTCCAGCATGCTAAATGGCAGTGAACGCACAACGCAAGGAGAAGGCGAACCCGATTCCCCAATCGATAACGATGGAGCAGACGTTCCATTACCCGACCATGAAGAAGTTCGAATAGCAATTGCCCGCCTCAAGAACAACAAAGCGGCAGGGGCCGACGGACTACCGGCCGAGCTATTCAAACACGGCGGCGAAGAACTAATAGGGAGCATGCATCAGCTTCTTTGTAAAATATGGTCGGACGAGAGCATGCCCAACGATTGGAATTTAAGTGTGTGCTATGCCCAATCCATAAGAAAGGAGACCCCACAATCTGCGCCAACTACCGTGGGATTAGCCTCCTCAACATCGCATATAAGGTTCTATCGAGCGAATTGTGTGAAAGATTAAAGCCTACCGTCAACAAACTGATTGGACCTTATCAGTGTGGCTTCAGACCTGGAAAATCAACAACCGACCAGATATTCACCATGCACCAAATCTTGGAAAAGACCCGTGAAAGGAGAATCGACACACACCACCTCTTCGTCGATTTCAAAGCTGCTTTCGACAGCACGAAAAGGAGCTGCCTTTATTCCGCGATGTCTGAATTTCGTATCCCCGCAAAACTAATACGGCTGTGTAAACTGACGTTGAGTAACACGAAAAGCTCCGTCAGAATCGGGAAGGACCTCTCCGAGACGTTCGATACCAAACGAGGTTTCAGACAAGGCGACTCCCTATCGTGCGATTTCTTCAACCTGCTTCTGGAGAAAATAGTTCGAGCTGCAGAACTAAATAGAGAAGGTACCACCTCTTATAAGAGTGTACAGCTGCTGGCGTATGCCGATGATATTGATATCATCGGCCTCAACACCCGCGCCGTTAGTTCTGCTTTCTCCAGACTGGACAAGGAAGCAAAAGAAATGGGTCTGGCAGTGAACGAGGGCAAGCCGAAATATCTCCTGTCATCGAACAAACAGTCATCGCACTCGCGACTTGGCACTCACGTCACTGTTGACAGTCAATTCCTTTGAAGTTGTAGATAATTTCGTCTATCTTGGAACCAGCGTAAACACCACCAACAATGTCAGCCTAGAAATCCAACGCAGGATTGCTCTTGCCAACAGGTGCTACTTCGGACTGAGTAGGCAATTGAAAAGTAAAGTCCTCTCTCGACGAACAAAAGCTAAACTCTATAAGTCACTCATAATTCCCGTCCTGCTATATGCTGCAGAGGCTTGGACGATGTCAACAACTAACGTCGACGTTGCGAGTTTTCGAGAGAAAAGTTCTGCGAAAGATGTATGGTCCTTTGCGCGTTGGCCATAGCGAATATCGCATTCGATGGAACGATGAGCTGTACGAGATATACGATGACATTGACATAGTTCAGCGAATTAAAAGACAGCGGCTACGCTGGCTAGGTCATGTTGTCCGAATGGACGAAAACACTCCAGCTCTGAAAGTATTCGACGCTGTACCCGTCGGGGGAAAGCAGAGGAAGAGGAAGACTTCCACTCCGTTGGAAGGACCAGGTGGAGAAGGACCTGGCTACGCTTGGAATATCCAATAGGCGCCACGTAGCGAAAAGAAGAACGACTGGCGCGCTGTTGTTAACTCGGCTATAATCGCGTAAGCGGCGTCTACGCCAATTAAGAAGAAGAAGAAGTACTAGAGTCCAGCATAGAAAATACATCAAGCTACCTGGCTGTTTCCGGATCGAAAAGCCACCAACCAAATCAATCCTGTTGTGATCGACGGAAAATACGTATCCAGTGCTCTAGACGTGCGTACGCTCCGAGGTCCTAACATCGACTCGGACCACTATCTTCTTGCAGCCAAGATTCGCACCCGCCTCTCTGCAGCAAAAAACGCACGTCAATAAACACAAGGATGGTTCGACGTCGAGAAGCTGCAATCAAAACAGATAGCCGAACGATTTTTTACTCGACTTGCAATCATGCTCTGTGAGAGCACTCGTCAACAACTCGGTATAAGGAAACTGTGGGACGGCATCTTAAGTTCCTTATGTACAGCTGCAACCGAACAATTGGTTTTCGGAAAATTTAAAAGAACAGCTGGTACGACGAGGAGTGCCGGTCGCAGCGGTGAGAAAGCAGGCTGCCTACCTCGCAACGTTACGATCGACCACAACACGAGCAGAATGGGATAGATACTGAGAATTGAAGAGGGAAGCGAAACACATTTGTCGACAGAAAAATATAGAGAGACCGAAATGCGTGAGTATGTAGAGCTTGACAAGCTGGGCGACAGTATTAATGCTCGAAAATTCTACGAAAAGATGCGGCGGCTAACTGAAGGTTTCAAGACCGGAGTTTCTGCGAAAGATTTATGGTCCTTTGTGCATTGGCCACGGCGAATATGGCATTCGATGGAACGATGAGCTGTATGAGATATACGACGACATTGACATGGTTCAGCGAATTATAAAACAGCGGCTACGCTGGCTAGGTCGTGTTGACCGAATGGACGAAAACACTCCAGCTCTGAAAGTTTTCGACGCAGTACCCGAAGGACCTGGCTTCGCTTGGAATCTCAAATTGGCGCCACCTTGCGAAAAGAAGAACCGACTGGCACGTTGTTGTTTACTCGGCTATAACCCCGTTAGTGGTTTCCACGCCAGTATAGAAGAAGACTTTTACATATGAGATATTCCAAGTAAAAACAATACATAAAAATACACTGACGAAATTTTTGGTAGTCGAAAGAGTCCTTTTGTATTTCTTTTTCGCTTTAATGAACCAAATATGTACCATCTTGGTCGACCACTTTTTGCCATTTTTCCGCTAGAGACATTATTCCATCAGTGTAAAACTTTTCTGGTTTTTCTGCGACTAGTAATTTTCACTGCCAACTTTACTCCATTAAGGGAGTTCTGTATTGACCGAAACAAATGGTAGTCCGATGGTGCAAGGTCAGGGCCATGGGATGGATCCCAGCCAAGCTCTCCCAGTTTTTGCCGAGTCATCAAAAATGTGTGTGATCTAACGTTGTCCTGATGGAAGACGAAACTCTTTCTGTTGATCAGTTCTGGCCGTTTTTTCGACTGCTTGCTTCAATCTCATCATTTGTTGAGAGTAAAATATAGAGTCAATCATTCGCCCAGGCGGGAGCAGCTCATAGTAGATGATTCCTTTCCAACCCCACCAAACACTCAGCATAACCTTTCCTGGCTTTGCGGCCATTTGTTGAGCTTCACCACGCTTGGACCATGATCTTTTTTGCACATTATTACCGTATTTGATTCACTTTTCGTCTCCCGTTACCATTTGCTTTTGAAATGGTTTGATTTCATTTCGTTTCAGGTTCAGATTTTTGCAGATGTTAATGAAGTCGGTCCAGTGATGAGCGATATAGCGATTTTTCAATATCCGTGATTTCAGTGATTGCTATTTTTTAATCACTGTGATTTTATATTGCTATTGCGAAATAAAGCAACGAAAATATGAAAATATTAGTCCTCTACATTTATTTTTTAAGTTCTTCACATAAACTTTCATATTTGGTTTCAACCATTGCTGTTAAATTTGGATTACGATTAATAATCAATTAGATTAAATTTGAAAAGGAATGGTATTGATTACATAATTCTCTTTTTAACAATTCCTGATTGTTAATTAATTATGATTACAAATAATCCAAAAATAATTAAGATTAGATAGGATTACGAGAAAATAATCAAAAAAGTAATTGGCTACTTTCAAGGATTTTTTTTGATTATTTTCGATTATTTTTAAAAAAATTTGAAAGCTCATCATTTTATACTTACATTTCGTTTTGAAAAATTTGCATTGAAAATATTCTGAACAAATAAAACAAAATTACATAGTTTTCGTACATAAAATAAATTAGATTTACTTCAATAACAAAACAACCAATAACATTTTAGACCTTCCTAAATCAAATAAAAGGGAAAAATACGTGGGAAAATAATTATTTATTTATTTATTTATTTATAAAACGTGAAACAATAATAGATACAATTACTTTTCCACGAAAAAAGGAGCACTGGCTGCCAGGACCTTCGGCTCGCTGATGTAAATATAAAATGTATAGTTATTGCTTAATTAAGTCTTAGGTGTAAAAGTTAATAAAATGTTCTGTAGCTAATAGAAAAGTATTAAGAACAAAATAAATAATAAGTAATGGGAAGTTTATAAACATAATCATATTTGTGGTTTTAATCCTGTTTGTACTAAGAATGCTGATATTTTTGTTACGTTTTCGGAGGAACTCGTTTGTAACAGAGCAGACGGTATTTGGTCGTCGAAGATATTTTTTCTAATTGCTGCGAAATGTGGGCAGTCGTCGAGTAAATGGTAGGCTGTTAAAGCTAACGACGGGCAGTGTTGGCAAACTGGTGGACTAGAACGATTTAGAAGGTGCGCATGTGTGGCAATTGTGTGTCCTAGGCGTAATCGGATAAATGCTTTGATGTCGTTGCACCGGCAGCTGGCGGGATAGCTTGGTTTTATCCTGTTCGGGTTATTCGCAGTATATTGGTGCTGGATAGATCTCCAAGTCTCCATATGTGAGCTATATTGGAGCTGCGATATACACTTATACAAGTCTTTTTTCATAATATAGTCAAAAGTTATTAGTGGTTCTTTTGCTGCGAGTTTAGCCCGTTCGTCTGCCAGATTGTTTCCTTTTATGCCTGCATGTCCTGGAACCCACATTAGTTTCAAGCGATTGTTATTCTCGATTAATTTGCTCCGAATACAGGAAATTAAGTAGGACTTGTTGTTTGTATCTCAGCAACACCTTGACCCATTTCATTTTGATGCTTTGAGTTAGCACTGTTGCTACAATTGCAATATTTGCCTCAGGCTTCAACATGAAATATGGTTGGAACCTTTCTCTTAACCTCTGTTCCATTTTTAAAATAAGAGATGATAACTGTTGCAATTCCTGGGATCTGCATGGTATTAAAAATCCTGTAAGAATATTAATATAAATTTATACTTTAAAGAACCAAAATATGAAAATACCATAGTTAATGTTGCTTTCTCCTTGAAGAAAGTCCAGGGCCTTTGCAATTGGTTCCATTACCAAATTGTACATTTCCAGGTACTGTATGTCTCTTGCAGAAAACTGTGGCAAATTCAACTTATCACACAGATTATTTAATTTTTCTTTGTAGCAATGTAGTTTTTTAACTGCGTCATGCAATGAGTTCCAACGAGTAACAACGGGCGAAACCAATGATGATCCCAGGTGCCCTTCAATTATTTCCGACGACTTTGTCCACTTGCACTTCTTCCACAAGTTGTAGCATTTATCGAATGTCTAAAAAAATTAACATTAAACACATTTTCACAATTACAAAACGTTTTCTATTGCATTAAAAAAAATTGTTCCTTACATTTTTTCAATTTCAATGATTATTTTTTTGATGCAAAATAATACCATTTGTTCTGTGACTTACCATCTTATGCTGGATATATAGTGGCTGCTCAGTTTTTTGAATTTTATCGAAGTCGGTTGAATCAAGCAAATTCAGAGTAAGGCTGCAACATCTCTGATGTGTGGGCAACAAACTTTCATTATCAAAGACTGGCATTTCGTCATTAATTTCATCTTCGAAAAAGTCATTTCCCACACCATAATCTCTGAACGCTTTTACAAAATTTGAACCGTTGTCTGTAATGGTCAAGACAATGTTTGAGCTGTTCAAATCAAAGGCAGTGTTGATTTCAGTAATCATCTGCGCAATATTTTCCGCGGTGTGTGCTCCACAAATTCTTCTACATGCCAAAGCTGCCGATTTGTGTTCGAAATTGTCTGTAAGCCAATGACACGTATATCCAAGGAAGCTTCTATGATTTCCAGACCAAACATCTGCTGTAGTACAAAAATATTTAGAGCAAACCATGTTTTCTTTTACATTTTCCATCATGATGGTATATTTTGTTTCCAATTTCTTAGCCGCTGTTTGCCTACATATCACCTTCATACCTGTACTTTGAAAAAGATCTATAAAGGATTTCTTTTCCAGAATGGAAAGGGGCAATGAACAATCAATCATTGCATGTAACAGTTTACCATCGAACTCAGATTGCCAAAAGGGCTACCTGTTTTATAACTTGTGTATGTTTTAAAACATTCACTATGCTTGACTTGCAAATGTTTGATGAAATTTGAAGTCACTTCACCGCTTCCTCTCATCACTCGATGACATGCAACGCACTTAGCACAAGTTGTCTTATCGGAATAAGAAAAATTATAAATTCATAGTGTACTTTAATTTAAAAACTTTAAAACTAACTTTTTCCACTTCTGTGTAAAATTCTTCTTTGAAAATAATTTGTTGTGAATTCACACAGACTTTTTTTAGGGCCGGTCCTGATTCCGCACTTAATGAGCTCTTTCGTTTACTTCCAGTAGTATTAAAGTCCAGATCTTCAATACTGTCGTCTGCAGAAAAATCGGTTTCGGAAACATGAACAGACATTTAGACCTAAAAATAAATTTTATTATTAAAAGTTAACAACAATTATGTTTAATACTCACAATTACAATAGTTCATAATTAATGTTTTCCTTTTGCTAGTTAAACTCACACCCTTTTTTATGAATTAAAACGTGATTTCTTGGTGTCTTGCTACTTGATTTGGCACTCTTAAAATTACAACGCAGCTCAGTAGTAAAGCGAGTTAGTTATTATGTAGTACATATGTTTGTATGAATGTTCAATTGCACACTGGGGAACAGAAAGGAACGCATGTTTGCCTTTTTGAGACATTAGCAATTTTTTTCACGATACAATTTTCTGGATAGATTTTTATAAAAATGTAGTTCATCCTCTAAAAAATGTCATATGAATTACAGTTTAAAACTGTATACAAAATTTATGACAACTTACAAAATTTTCGAACAAATTTCAAAGACTTTAATAAGAGCGCTTATAATATTTTTGGGTATGCAGTTTTATAGTCCATTCAATACTGGTATAATAAAGAATCAACATCAAACTTTCAAAAAACCTATCGAAAAAAATGTATCATGAAAATCAATGCTAATACCTCAAGAAAGCAAATATGTTCGCGGTTTTGCTCCCCACTGTAAGTACATTCAAGCAAAAGAGTTACAAAACAAAGTGGCAAAATTCTAATGAGCACTTATGCTAGCAAAGGTGCATATGTTACATACATATGTGCAATATCTCTAGCTTATAAGGAAAAGCTAAGCCGACGATACATACGTAAGCATGCATAAGTTAAGTGTTAGTTTGTAAGTTTGTTTGTAAAATTGAACTAATGTTACTAAATTGGAGTTATTGAAATGCATTATTTAAGTGAGTACTCCCATTTGAGTAACAGTAATGCAATATTTAAGTGAGTACTATTTTTGGAGTTGTCAATCGATGGCAAACAAAATCTCACTGACCGTACTTTTGAAATGTTGGTATTAAAGAAAGCAAATAAAAAATAAATTATGTTTGCCTAATTTTAGTGCGGCATAATTACTCTCTCTACTCAAATATATGGTTTATTTTGAATACATTTCCTCATACTGCTTCAGCTTATATCGGGTGATTTTTTAAGAGCTTGATAACTTTTTCTAAAAAAAAAACGCATAAAATTTGCAAAATCTCATCGGTTCTTTATTTGAAACGTTAGATTGGTTCATGACATTTACTTTTTGAAGATAATTTCATTTAAATGTTGACCGCGGCTGCGTCTTGGGTGGTCCATTCGGAAAGTCCAATTTTGGGCAACTTTTTCGAGCATTTTCGGCCGGAATAGCCCGAATTTCTTCGGAAATGTTGTCTTCCAAAGCTGGAATAGTTGCTGGATTATTTCTGTAGACTTTAGACTTGACGTAGCCCCACAAAAAATAGTCTAAAGGCGTTAAATCGCATGATCTTGGTGGCCAACTGCCCATGCATCCCGAAAAATGCACTGTTTGGTGTGGTTTGTACGCTGGTGGAATCATTGGACCGTATTTTTTCAAAGATGCTGTTGGACGCAACGTTACGGTGAATGGCGATCGCTATCGTTCGATGCTAACAAACTTTTTGTTGCCAAAAATGGAAGAACTGAACTTGGTTGACATGTGGTTTCAACAAGATGGCGCTACATGCCACACAGCTCGCGATTCTATGGCCATTTTGAGGGAAAACTTCGGAGAACAATTCATCTCAAGAAATGGACCCGTAAGTTGGCCACCAAGATCATGCGATTTAACGCCTTTAGACTATTTTTTGTGGGGCTACGTCAAGTCTAAAGTCTACAGAAATAAGCCAGCAACTATTCCAGCTTTGGAAGACAACATTTCCGAAGAAATTCGGGCTATTCCGGGCGAAATGCTCGAAAAAGTTGCCCAAAATTGGACTTTCCGAATGGACCACCTAAGACGCAGCCGCGGTCAACATTTAAATGAAATTATCTTCAAAAAGTAAATGTCATGAACCAATCTAACGTTTCAAATAAAGAACCGATGAGATTTTGCAAATTTTATGCGTTTTTTTTTTTTAAAAGTTATCAAGCTCTTAAAAAATCACCCGATACATATAAATACGTAGTATTATTTTTATTCTTTAAGAAACAGTGTTATGTTATCGCTGAACATCAGTAGTAATAACAAAAAGTGAAAAAAAAACAACTAACATGAAACACTAGTGCTATAATTTCGAAAAATAAATAATAATCAAAAACAATCAAAAGTAATCTTTGAAAGTAGTCAAATTATTTTTCGATTACTTTTTATTATTTTTGATTATTTTTTCGAAATTTTTATTAATCTTGACTATTTTCCGATTATCTGTAATCGTAGTCAATTAGTAATCGTCCGAATCTGAAAATAATCGTAATATAATCATTACTTCACCTTTCAAAAAAAAAAATCTAATTACTAATTATTATGATTAGTAATCATTACTTAACAGCTTTGGTTTCAACAATAAATAAATTTAAAAGTTTCCTGAAGTATTTTAAACATCTGTTTACTTTTTAAACGACTAAACTTATATACCTAAAACATGTTTTAAACATTTGTATTTAGGCCTTTTCATCGTCCAAGCGGCCGTAGAAAATATTGGGCGGTAGTTCCATTGCTTATTTTGAATATGTTTCTTTAAATTGTTGGCGATGCTTTTTGACTTCATGTACCATTTCAAACATTTGTCATACTTCACTTATTTTCCTTGATAAATTTTCTGCCCTTAATAAAAAATCATATTAACGTTATACTTAAAAGTAAAAACCGTTGTGACGAAAATCGAATATGCGTATTTACCATACCAGCTAATTTTATGCTGGTGCTTTTGCGATGACAAGTGGCCCTATTAAACTGTACTGTTAAAAAATCGCAATTCCACAACTTCTTTGTGAACTGCTATCGCAATTCACAAAATCGAACTTCTATCACAGTTCACAAGTTGGAACTACTATAGCATTTCACAGAACTGCTATTTACAAAAAGTGATCGCAGTTGCGATTTACGATTTTTCAAACAGAGTGAACAAAACCGGTCTACCGGTGGGTAGTGAAATATCGCTCATCCCTAATTCGGTCCATTAAATTTTTCACAGACAATTCATGTTGGTAAGCAATCATCGAGCGATTTTTGTAATTTTTTTTTTATAACTGTCCCGAATTTAATCTTTTTTGGTTGAATGAAGCTTAAAGTCTCACCTTTCCAACACTATATCGTAAGTATGATGCAATGTGATTGGTAGCACTGGAGATATACGACTGCAAAACATCTACTGACAAAATTCGAAAAGACTTTTTCGACTACCCAATATTATCACAGATTTACCTAAACGCCAAGTATGTAATGACAGATAACGAATCAACATTCACGAACATATGAGCGAAACAAGTTTACGAAAAACTACAAATTGTACATATAGTAAGATCAACGTTTCATGCGGCAACCAACGGTCAAGTTGAGCGTACACATAGTACTCGAACTCGCTAGAGTCCTAGCACAGGAACATAACCAATTCACTCTGTCACAGGAGAGAAACCCGAAGACGTATTCTTCAAACGAGGAGGCTATCCTGACATTCAAAATAAAACTCGAAACAAATCAAAACAAAGTGCTTTCATACCAGAATAAAAATCACTTACAAAAAAGGTGACTTTATATACTCCGAAGAAAATATGCGAAACATACAAAAAAGAAGACGGAGGTGACACAATACTTTCAAGTTATACACAAACACAATATACGAGTGTAAGCATGCCAAGAATAATAATTTTATTTTTAACCTCCACCGCCCTCTGCGACGGTATAATTGATTTAAAGAGCAAAAATAATGTATGTATTGATACAAACCGTCTTGTATACGTGTATCATGGCACTTTATTTTTATATCATGTAGCAAACATTTCAAAAATATTATATTAACACCCTTTGAGAAAATAGTACGATCACAGGAAGTGTGCAGAATATGCGAAGAAAGCTATGAATTGTGGGATATACCGTAATTCTACATCGCAGTCCTTCAGCGTTTCCAATGCAGTAGTCGGTAACTTCTTGTCTTTTGACTTTTTCTTCTGCGCAAAATGGCACTGCCAGTGATCAAGTTCACCTATAAACTTTAAACGCCGCACGACGTTGTCATTATCCAAAGGGCCTATGAATCTATCTATCAAGCAGTCAATAAGATTTTCCATTTCTTTCGTTTTCAAAGCACATCCATCCAATAGTTCTCTTATAAAGCGCGTCTTCAAATCTTCGTCGATTTTATTCAACAGAGGAATGTACACTGAGACCCTTTAGTATTCTTCGCCAGTTCTCACGCAGAAATTTCCGCGTTTTGTCGACCGCAGATTCTCGGTTTTTCTTTGTCAACTTTTTGGTCTGCCGCCATTTTTTTGTGGATGGCTCGGAATGTTCCTCAGCTTTTTGTCTTCGATTTCGAAACGTTACATATCTGCTGCCTTTGACAGATCGACCGATTCTTTCTGAAGAATCACGCTGAGTGAATAAGTTAGAGATAAAATATCACATGGGTAAAAACTCCCAATTATAAATTGTAATTTGCACACAGCTGCAATGAGTATCGTTGCGTTTCCCGCTGTTTCCTTATTTTTCCAATTACTGATTTTTCTATGTCGGAAAACTTGGAGGATAAACCGCGAATGTATCAATCGAACAGATCACAGCTAGAGCTGAATTCAACATCCATTTCAAGTTCTCTATCAAGCCGCTTCGTTTAAAATTTAGCACTTTCAGTTACGGATATTATTTTCAGCGCTATCTTAGCATTATATATTATATTCAAAAATAGAAATAGTATTTAATTTGGGTCTGAAATAAAATGGCAAATTTCTGGATTATATTTCCGTTACTTTATATTTTTTCAGAATATATAGTATTACTAGGGGCGCGACAATCGCTCAAAAACAGTTTTGCACTGCAAACTTGTCATCCTTTGGCCTCCATTATTGTCTCAACGGGTGACTTGGATAACGCAGCCTATTTCATCCAGATATATAGTATAAATAGAACCAAATAAAATAAAGTCATTAACCGCTTACACTTCCCAGGAGCGTGGCAGTGGCCCTCTAAGGGGCATGGCGTTGCAAACGTGTCACCCTAGGGCAATCGCGCGAAAACCGCTTTGCATTGGCCGTCATTAGTGCCTAAACATTTGTCTTCGATCACGCGGCCTAACTAATTCAAGTATATAGAGAGAAGCAAATTTATTAGAGGCATTAATCGCTTACATAGTCCTAGCAGGGGCGTGGCAATCGCCCTAACACCGCTTTGCACTGCAAACGTGTCACCCGTTGGCCGCCATTAGTGATTAAACATTTGTTTTCGATCACGCGTCCTAATTAATTCAAGTACATAGAGAGAAACAAATTTATTAGAAACATTAATCGCTTACATAGTCCTACCCGGGCGTGGCAACCGCCCTAAAACCGATTTGCGCTGCAAACCACTTTGCAGCCACATTAGTATCTAACATTTTGACTTGGATCACGCGCTTAACTTATTCATATATCCAGCATAAACTCACCTGAAACCTCGAAATTAAGTAATTGTGGGCTCAGGGAAGTATTGACCTGATTCAACCCATTCTCGAGAGACAGAATTACTATTATCCGGAAATGGTACGCTCTGAATTTCAGTTGTATATCTGACAAATTGACCGACAATTTCTGTCAAAAGTATATTCACATATTTGGTAGCTAGGGGCTAAAACAGTGTTGGATGGATTCGGGCGATATTGGTCATAAAAATGTATTCCATTATATTAGTTGCTTTTTGATTTATGTATTGGAAAGTAAAATATTCAAATAGAATTGAAAATTATGCTCTATGGGAAGTACCCCGCCTAGTTCCGATTTCGCCCACTTTTGTACTATGATATCTTCTTTGCTGGTGTAGATACCGCTTACGCGATTATAGCCGTGTTAACAACAGCGCGCCAGTCGTTTCTTCTGTTCGCAACGTGGCGCCAATTGGAGAATCCAAGCGAAGGCAGGTCCTTCTCCACCTGGAATTTTCAATGGAGTGACTTATAGAGTTTGATTTTTGTTCGTCAAAAGAGGACTTAGATTCTCAATTGCCTACTTAATCCAAAGCAGCACCTGTTAGCAAGAGTTATTTTGCGTTAGATTTCGAGGCTGACATTATTGTTGGTGTTAATGTTGTTTCCAGGATAGACGAAGACAGGAGCCTAGTCCCGAGTGCGACGACCGTTTGTTTGATGTCAGGAGATATTTAGTTTTGCCATCTTTCGCTGCCAGACCCATTTTCTTTCCTTCCTTATAAAGTCTGGAGAAATCTACGGCGCGAGTGTTGAGGCAAATGATATCAATATCATCGGCATACGCTAGTAACCGTACACTCTTATAGAGAATTGTACCTGCTCGAATTATTTTCTCCACCAGCCGTCATCATTTATCAGTTCTTCGCCGCCCGGCTGGCAATCCATCGGCCCACTCTGCTTTGTTATTTTTCAGACGAGTAATTGCCATTCGAACTTTTTCATGGTCGGGCAATGAAACCTCTGCTCCATCGTCATCGATTGGGGAATCGGGTTCGATTTTCCTGGCGTTATGTTTTCACTGCCATTCAGCAGGCTAGAGAAGTGTTTTCTCTATAATTTAAGTATGCTCTGGGCATCGATGACTAGACCACATAATTGGGTTCTACAAGAGTATGCTCTGGTCTTGAAACCTTCTGTTAGCCGCCGCATTTTTTCGTAGAAGTTTTCGAGCATTATTCCTGTCGGCCAGCTTGTCAAGCTTCGATCTCACGCATTTCAGTCACTTTCTTTTTCTGTCTGCAAATGCATCTCGCTTCCTTCTTCAACTCTCGTATATATCCCATCCCGCACGGGTTGTTGTTGACTGTAAAGTTGCCAGGTAAGCAGTCTGCTTTCCCTCCGCTGCAAAACGGCACTCCTCGTCGTATCAGCTGTTCTCTTGCATTTTCTGAAAACCAATGGTTTCGGTTGCAGTTGTAGGTAAGGAGCTTGAAATGCCGTCCCACAGTTCCCTTATACCGAGCTGTTGATAAGTGTTCTCAAAGAGCAGGAGTGCAAGCCGAGTAGAAAATCGTTCGGCTATCGGTTGTGATGGCAGCTTCTCGACGTCGAACCTTACTTTTGTTTGTTGACGTGCGTTTTTTGCTGCACAAAGGCGGGTGCGAATCTTGGACTTTGAAGCGTACGCACAGATTAAGCACTGGAGACGTGTCTTCCGTCTATCACAACATGGTCGGTCTGGATGGTTGCTTTTCGATTCGGAGACATCCAGATAGCTTGTCTAAACCTGTTACTCTCTATTACTACAGACAACCATATTTCGGGACCCGGCGAAGTCGAACAGCCTCAACCCATTTGGGGATGTTTCCTCGTGGAGGCTGAATTTACCGACTATGTTGCCAAGGATACCTTCCTTTCCAGCCCTGGCGTTAAAGTTGCCAAGCAGGATTTTGACATCGTGGTGGGGGCAGCTCTAATAGGTGCGCTCCAAGACCTCATTGAAGACATCTTTGGTCACATCGTCCTTCTCTTCCGTCGGGGTGTGGGCGAAAATCAGCGATATGTTGAAGAACTTCGGTTTGATTCGGATTGTGGCTAGACGTTATCCACTGGGGTGAATGACAGTACTCAGCGACGGAATCTCTCTCCCCCTACGAACCTCACACCTAATTTTCGCTCCTTTATACGGCCACTTTAGTAAATGCCACAAGAACCTACTCGTCTCAGTCCATGTCCCGTCCATCGCATTTCTGGACTGTGGTGATGTCAGCCTTCACTCTACCAAGGACATCAACCAGCCGGGCAGCGGAACCCAATTAAGGAACCGTACATTCCAGGCGAATGTCTTCAAATCGTAATCCTTAATTCGTTTGCCATGGTCGTCATCTAAAGAGGGGTCTCTTATCCGAGTCTGTCGATTAGTTTTCATTGGTAGTGTTTTTTACGTCGCCGGTCCCAAAACCAGAGCACAACCCTGTGGAAGGAATGTTTCGCCTTCTCACTTTAGCTCGCCTTTAAACGGATGTTCTTTGGCTACCCAGAAGATACTTGGTCTAGGACCAGAAGTCGTGAGCTGTTTGAAGCACATGTAGTGAAATAGTTTCTGGCCGCTTCCAAGTGAGTGGCAATCAGAGAACTTTCTTCACTTGCGTGAACTTCTACACATGACTCCATTCTCTCACTATGATATAGGAATATGAAAAGAATGTCAGGTATCAAATTCAGTCGGAATCGGTAAGTCGGGTGCCGAGAAAGGTGATTTCACCAAAAAGTGGGCGGTGCCTCGTCCATCGTCCAATTTCCACACAGGCTCCCATAAAACCCTTCCGAACCATCTCAGAAGTAAAACTTAATGTCTCTGTCGTATTTAGTTATTGATTTATTGCGCTATTAATAGTTTGGACAGTACCGTTATATAGGGAGTGAGCGGGATAATCTTCCGATTTCATCTATTTTCACACTGTTGGTAGCAGTTCTTATAATATTTGCGCTCAGCAAATGTGCTTCACTAGCTTAGGAGATATGTACATTAAATTTATAAGCGGACGGGACCACGGCCACATTTTAAAATTTTTTTATCCACAAATTCTCCTTGCTACCGTGATCCATTAAGCCAAATAAGAGTTTTATATCTTAATTTAGTTTATATGTAGTTATGGTATTTTATAAGTTTTCGGTTAACTGGGTTTCGTAGGCGTGGCAGTGGTCCGACTACGCCTATTTACGAACTCGTTTCATCAAGATGTCTCAATTTTTGCTCAAGTTATAGCTTGCAAGAACCGACGGACGGAGAGGCAGACAGACAATCACCCGTATTTGAACTCGTCTCGCCATTTTGTTCACTTATATTTGTATAACCCTAAATGTATCTCGGTTAACTTTAGGTGATACATGCAACCGTTAAGTGAACAAAACTATTATACCCTTAAGCAAAATATTCCAAACGTATAAAAATTATAATAGTTATAATTTTGAGTAAAGTGTCTAATAGAAAATTAATTATAATTAACGATTTGTACCAATCATTGTCAAAATTAAGCCGCAAGTACAATCCCTTGGATTCTTAGATACACTATACGGGTACCGATTGGAGAGTCTCCAATTCCGAAAAAAGAGGGCGAGCAAAAATCAAACTATTCATTCTATAACGGAAAAATAAAGCACAATGATACAACCGCAAAATTGAAATTAAATCAAAGACAGATGCTTTATTATAGAAATAAAGGCCGTGAAAAACGATCATTCCATGAAAATCAAACGGTTTATGAAACAGGAAATAAATTTCAAGGAAAGCGCTAGGGTCACTCGCGCTTCTCGCGGCAACTCGAGCTCGTCGTCTGCAATGGGTGATGATTTGGCTCCAAGAACGTCATTCACTGGAAGGGAGTCGGTGAAGGTGTTAATATATCCACTGTTAATGGCGGTGAGTGCCTGTAGGAAGTTATTTGCGTCCGAAGTCCGGTCGGCGTACTGTTCGATGTCGTCGACGTAGTTAAAGAATGACCTCTTCGATGGATGGTGTTCGATGGAACACATCAAGAGGTATCCCGTCGTGGTCCGGAGTGCAGTATTTTGGCAAGTCTGGAGTTCCCTCATCTGCGTACCACTGCATCCAGGCGACCATATTGATGCTGCGTAATTGAGGACCGGCCGGCCGATTGCCTCGTATGTTGCCAACAAAGTTTTTTTTGTCTTTTCCGCATGTGCTGCCGGCTAGAGACTTGAGGATTTTGTTGCGGCTCTGTACCTTGGCGAGAATCGCGGTGGTACGG
This sequence comes from Bactrocera neohumeralis, assembly GCF_024586455.1. Classification (NCBI taxonomy): domain Eukaryota; kingdom Metazoa; phylum Arthropoda; class Insecta; order Diptera; family Tephritidae; genus Bactrocera; species Bactrocera neohumeralis. The sequence continues at coordinate 5,742,828 of NW_026089624.1, forward strand.
AAAATCAAGGAGACTATCAAAAGTTACGCCTAAAACCTTAGGATTATTGACAGTCGGAATTTTGACGCCACCGACTGCAATACTAAGCTCAAGTCTATACACCTTCGTCCAGTTCGTAAATATGTTCGCTGTGGATATTGTTGGGGAAAGTGTTAGGTTCCGTGCAGTGAGGAAACAAGAAAGGTCGGAGAGATGGCTGTTTACTTTTGAACACATACCATCGATTCCCTTCCCCGACGTCAATTTCGTGCAATCATAAGCGTACGAAATTGTGGAAACCCCCTCTGGTGGCTGTGGGAGTTTCTAAATATAGAAGTTAAACAGTAGCGGGGAGAGGACACCACCCTGCGCAACCACCTGTTTAATTCTTCTCAGTTTAGATGTTTCATCTCGTAATAGTACGAATGATTGTCGACCGCTCAGGTAGTTCATGGTCCACCTCTTTAACCCTAAAGGAAGCGTGGTTTTCTCAATGTCCTGCAGTAGCGTTCTGTGACTGACTGTGTCAAAAGCTTTTGACAATGTCCAACGCTACGAGGATCGTTCTCTCACAGGGTGGTTTCTGGCTAAGGCCACGAACTATCTGTGCGTTTATGACGCCAAGTGCTGTGGTGGTGCTGAACACTTTTCGGAATCCATGCTGGTGGTTCGCTAAGCTCAGGTGGTGAGTGAAGGTCGGGAGTAGCAAGGCCTCAAGTGTCTTCACTACTAGGGAGAGGAGAGTTATCGGACGATAGGACTCTCCTTTGTTGGCGGGTTTCCCAGGTTTCAGTAGACAGACCACTCTTCCGACTTTCCACACATCGGGTATTTGAAAAGTGGTCAGCGAAAGATTGAGAATCTTGGTAAGATAGCTTACTCCCGTCGAGCCTAGTTCTTTAGCATAAGAATGTTGATTCCATCAGGGCCAATGGATTTGGAAGACTTAAATTTTTTGATGACATTCTCAACCTCCCCATCGTATCCCCCGTTTGGCATTTTGCGCAGCCGTCGGTGAGGGATGACTATTAAATTGAACGTCAACTCGGTCGTCCTGTCTCTTCGGATTAGACATAGCCTTGATAGAAGCCCAAAGCTTACTCACATCGGTGGAGAGGTTGCAGGACTTCAGGTGCTCTATCCATTTCGTCCGCTTATGATGGTTTACCAATCCCCGAAACTCCAAATTGAGATCCCTTATTCAGGGATGGCGTTAAAGGTGCTCTCAGTAAATTCTGTGAAGCCGACCCAGTTAGCTTTGTTTAAGTTAACGAAGGTGCGGTTGTCCACAGAAACAAGATCGGGAGGTTTCTCGATCGAGATAATTATGGGCAGATGGTCTGATGCGAGAGTAAGCATAGGTCGCCAGGTTATGGTATTTATCAGACCACCACTAGCAGTGGTAATATCGGGCGAGCTATTACAGGTGCCCATAACTCTGGTGGGGGCTTCGTCATTCATTGTGCAGAATGTCGAATCGTCAATCTGTTCCGCCAGCTCCATCCCCCTACGATCATTTGACAGGCAGGAATGCCAAAGATCGTGGTGCGCGTTAAAGTCGCCTAGTACCAAACGGTTTTCACCACGAAGTGGCGCGCCTATATTCGGGTGATATCCTGTAAGGCAACATGTACCTGGGGGGATGTATATGTTAAATATTTCGAGCTCGACATCGCCTGACCGGATAGCTATACCCCGACATTCTAGGGTTGTACCCTTGCGGTCGATGTCTTCATTGATTAGACGATACTGCACGGTGTTGCGCAATATGAAGGCTAGGCCACCACCATTATCTCGCTCGCGATCTTTACGTATTATGTTGAAACCTGCACAACTCAGAAGATCTGAGCGGCTGTTTTGTTTGGTTTCTTGGACCGCAGCTATCGATACGCGTTCCCGATTCATAAGTGCAACTATCTCCTCGATCTTGCTCTGGAGTCCGTTGCAGTTGAATTGAAGTAAACAGGTTTGTCGCGGGTGTCCGTGGGTGATCCTGTGGGTGAAGGGATGGCGTATAGGTGGGGTTTGTTGCTGCTGTAGAACTCGCAGGGGCGGTTGTCGCACTATGGTGTTGATTGGCGACGCCACTGTTGTGTGTTGCGAGGGCAGACTCTTGCAGTATTGGACAACGTACGACTCAATCCACTCACCTGGTGAGCAGACCGGAATACGCCGGGAAGTGACACCAGAATTGCACTTAACTGATGTGACGTTCCGACGTGTGACGGGCTGACACACGGAACAGACTGTGCGAGGAACCAGGAGTTGCTGATTGCTTCTCGCACGAGGATTGGAGCGGGATGAAGGTTGGGCGGGACAAGTCAGAGTGGGATCTTTGTTGCCTGTTTGAGCTCCTGGGGACCGTGGAGGTCCTCTGTTGGGTGAGTAGCGGTGCAGCGCGTGAACTATGTGCAGATTGCACAGCCGTAGAGGCTAGTGTCGCAGTATTGCGTAGGCAACATGGGGCCACGTAACTCGTGGTCCACTCCCTGTGTGTCTAACGGCCTGAGAAGGTCTAAAGATGGCTCCATTCATTGCATCCCGGGGATACCCGAATAAGGGAGTTCAATTTGGAGATTAGGCGATTGGTAAACCGTCATAAGCGGACGTAATGGATAGAGCACCTGAAGTCCTGCAAGCTCTCCACCGATGTGAGTAAGCTTTGGGCTACTATCAAGGCTTTGTCTAACCGGAAGAGACAAGACGACCGAGTTGAAGTTCAATGCAATGGTCATGCCTTTTCGGACCCGAAGAAGTGCGCGAACTATGTTAGCCGGCAGTTTACACTGCACCCTTCGGTAGACAAAACCAAGCGATGTGTTAACCGAAGGCTGCGCAAAATGCCAAACGACCGCGCGCCACTTACTTGTACCGATGAGGAGGTTCAGAATGTTATCAAAATATTCTAAATCCATTGGCCCAGATGGAATTAACATGCTAATGCCAAAGCATCTAGGCTCGACGCGAGTAAGCCATCTCACCAAGGTGCTCAACCCTTCCCTGACCACTCTTCAAATACCCGATGTGTGGAAAGTCGGAAGAGTGGTCCGACTACTGAAACCTGGGAAGCCCGTAAACAAAGGGGAATCTTATCGTCCGATGACTCTCGTCTCCCCAGTAGTGAAGACACTTGAGGCCTTGCTACTCCCGACCTTCACTCACCACCTGAGCCTAGTCAACCACCAGCATGGATTCCGAAAAGTGCACAGCACCACCACAGCAGTTAGCGTCATAAACGCTCAGATAGTTCGTGGTCCTAACCAGAAACCACCCTGCGAGAGAACGATCCTCGTAGCGTTGGACTTGTCAAAAGATTTTGACACAGTCAACCACACAACGCTATTGCAGGACATTGAGAAAACCACGGTTCCTCCAGGGTTGAACTTAATATTGAAGTCGATGGCGTGAAAATTCCGACTGTCAATAACCTTAAGATTTTAGGTGTAACCTTCGATAGTCTATGCTACTTCACTCCACACACGACCGCGATGATCGCCTAGGTACAAAAGCCGCAACAAAATCCTCAAGTCGCTAGCCGGCAGCACATGGGGTAAAGACAAAGAAACGTTGTTGGCAACATACTAGGCAATCGGCCGGCCGGTCCTCAACTACGCAACACCTATATGGTCGCCTGGATGCAGTGGTACGCAGATGAGGAAACTCGCGATCTGTCAAAATACTGCGATCCGGACCACGACGGGATGCCTTTTGTTGTCTCCCATCGAACACCTACACAGTGAAGTGCTTATGCTCCCAGTTAAGGAGCATAATGAACTCCTCTTCAAGCAGTTCCTGCTAGGATGTTTTCGTAGAAATCAGCCTTGCAGCCACCTGCTTGGTCATAAAGAGGTCTTTCCTTAACTACGTCGACGACGTCGTACAGTACGCCGACTGGACTTCGGTCGCAACTGACCTCCGACGAGTACTGACCGCCATTCACAGTGGAGATATTAACACCTTCACCGACTCCCTTCCCGTGAATTTCGTTCTTGGAGTCAAACTACCACCAACGCAGACGAAGAGCTCGAGTTGCCGCGAGAAACGCGAATGACCCTAGCGCAGCTTCGTTCTGGATATTTAACTCCTACTTACCCAGAATAGACCCACACATACCCAATGTATGTCCTGCAAGCAATGAATCTCCGCATGACACTGGCCACCTGTTTGCATGCCCTACCAAACCCACTCATCTAACACCCTTTTCCCTTTGCTCCGACCTCGTCGAAACAGCACGTTTCCTGGGCCTCTCGTTAAATGACGTCGACGACAACACAGATAACCCTTACCATCCTAACGGGGATAGAGAAACTGTTATAACAACAACAACAACATGGCTCCATCCATTGCATGTATTACACAACTCTCCTTCAAGACATTGCTCTAATGACGACAAACATAAATTAACACTTATCGATCCAAACTGGGTTAAATCACCGAAAACACAGCCCTTGTTATATGTTATTGGTCCATAAGTGGGCGACGCCACATCCATTTCCAATTTTTAAAAAAAGCCTGGGTGCAGCTTCCTTCTGCCATTTCTTCAGTAAAATTTAGTGTTTCTGACGTTTTTTGTTAGTCGTTTAACGCACTTTTAGTTATTTTCAACATAACCTTTGTATGGGAGGTGGGCGTGGTTATTATCCGATTTCTTCCATTTTTGAACTGTATATGGAAGTGCCTGAAGGAAAGGCATAAAGTTTGGTTGACATAGCTATAGTAGTTTCCGAGATATGTACAAAAAACTTAGTAGAAGGCGGGGCCACGCCCACTTTTCCAAAAAAATTATGTCCAAATATGCCCCTCCCTAATGCGATTCTTTGAGCCAAATTTCTCTTTAATATCTTTATTTACGGCTTAGTTATGACACTTTATAGGTTTTCGGTTTTCGCCATTTTGTGGGCATGGCAGTGGGCCGATGTTGCCCACAAAGTTTCACAATGATATCTCAATTTTTACTCAAGTTACAGCTTGCACGGACGGACGGACGGACGGACAGACAGACATCCGGATTTCAACTCCACTCGTCACCCTGATCACTTTGGTATATATAACCCTAAATCTGACTCTTTTAGTTTTAGGACTTACAAACAACCGTTATGTGAACAAAACTATAATACTCTCCTTAGCAACTTTGTTGCGAGAGTATTAGAATTAATAAACAACAGAATATTACTGAAAATTTTGGCAATGAAATAGAATATATGAAGAGTATCAACTCAGAACTTAAAGCTGTAACGAAACAAACATGCGACAATCAATTACTAGAAAATGTACATAATTTATATTGAAACAAATGTAATTAGAATAAAAGAAATCATAATGACTAGCCAAAACAACTTGTTAAGTGAAGGTATTATTACAGATGAAGATATGTAATATTAGTAAAGTTTCCTCAATTTGGAAAAGAAATATATCAAACAATTCAGGTACAACCAATACCAAATGCAAGACAAATGGAAATTTGTATTAAATAAAACGAAATATTGTTGATAAAATAACTTATAAGAAAACGAAATTTAAGGAGGATTTACAACAATATGAAGATAATTGTATTGACAGCATTTGGCGCACCTGCATAATCAACATAAACTGACAAGCGTTTCGTGGAATAGCTACAACAAAGACGCGAGCACTGATCATAGAATTAACTTATATTATATTTAAGATTAGCAATAAAGTAGAGAATTACTTTGGCATTCAAACCAACCACATTGCTCTCATTATTAATTTTCAGTAGATTATAATAGTATTAATTGTATACCATAGCTACAGCAACCCGGAACAGGATCTGTTGGTATGTATGTATATTATTTATTGTTAACACCGATTATTACCACGAAGATACAAAGTATAGCTGTTTTATTGTGCATAGAATTTCACATTTTTTGTAGCTCTTTATTTAAACTTGCAGTTATTAGGTCAATAACTGTATTTTCATATTTTAATTAACTAATGCATTATTTATGATAAATTTTATCGTTTCCAATTTAAGTTATTACATGGAAGTTTCGGGGCGTGTTCTGACCACATTCAACTAAATACAGACTTATACAAAAGTAAGTTCTAAAAAAAATTTATTTCTAGAATTTGTTATCCTTATATGACTTAAAACCTGTTATAAGTGATTGTATCTCCCTTTATTTTGGAAAGGCTTACAAGTGTGTTTCACTGCCATTTACACAAGCAGGAGAGCTACATTTACAATTATTACTTCCCAATGGTTGGTTATCTTTGCGTTCATTGGCAATAGATACATTGTAATCAGTTGAGAGCTCATGTGGAGAGCTGCTGCTGTTGGAACTTGAGTTCACATTTTTTCTGCGAATTGCCTCCTCACTATTACTGCTGATAAGTCTTTCAGCTTCTTCTGACGTCACAACGCTGCCGCTACATACTACATTTCCCGTTGGTAGTATATTACTCTTACTACTACTACATCCACTATTACTGCTGAGTGCCATTCGTTGCATTTGGCGAATAACGGTCGCTGCATAATATGCTTGCTGAAATGAGTATGAGGAAATGGAAAAATTATTAAAATACAATCGAGAAATTTCACTAGATTCTACTTACTTTCCAACGCGATTTCGCGAAGTTCTTTTTAAGTTGCTCGGACACTGTACCATGAATATTTTTATTGCTCGCTGCGTTACCAGATATCCTTCCAATAAACAACAATAAAAGCTATGGTTAGAAAATGTGCAAATATAAGCATATGTATATACTATGTATGTTCATATATTTTCGTATTTTTATAAGAGGTAAGAGTAAAGGTGTTACATATAAATTGTTTACAGATTTCAATTTAGCATTGGTGTTCTTGATACTGATCAAACAAATTGTTTGAATTATGCCATGAAATATATATATAATCTAAAAATAACAAATTACGTACAAAGCCAAAAAACTACAAATGTTTTACACTTTGACAATATTTCTGCCAATGGGAGTATTAAGGATAAATGTTCAGCAGAGCGGATTTTCTGAAAGCATGGTCCAAATTTGTTGGAAAATATCTCAAAATTTTGGTTTTTTAAATCTACTTCAACATTAAATAGGGTACATGCCCTATTTCTATATTTTTTGTAATAAAAAATATTACGATTATGCACGATATACACACTATACATGACACCATTGTTTGAAATTCGATTGGTCACTATTGATAGAAGCAGTGATCGGTTTCGAAATATCGATACTTTCGATATTCGAGACAGAACGAGAATTGATAAAATTCAGATATACGATACAGAATAAAATTTCAATCGTTACTTCATACTCTCGATATTCGTACTTAATGTGAATATTCAAAAAATATGCCAATGTTAATAGCAAATAAATGTAATCCATAGTAAGAAACAAGTAATAATGAATGATAATTTTTTATATTATATATTTCTGATTTTTGTCGACTATCGTTCAGACTCGAATATCGAGACCATCGATAATTCGTAAACAGTGCATGAATCAACAGTGCCCTCGAATTTACAACAGTGGTGCCATAATATCTCACATAATCTGGCCGAAATTTACTTGTTGTGTTGTTTTTCATGTTTTTTTATCAAAAAATATATAAATGAAAATTTTGTTGTTATTGTTTCAACGGTTATCAATCCCCGTTAGGACGTCATCTAACGGGAGGCCCAGGAAACGTGCTGTTTCGACGGGGTCGGACCAAAGGGAAAAGGGTGTTAGATGAGTGGGGTTGGTAGGGCATGCAAACAGGTGGTCAGTGTCATGCAGAGATTCATTGCTTGCTGGACATACATTGGGTATGCCTGGGTCTATTCTGGGTAAGTAGGAGTTAAATATCCAGAACGAAGCTGCGCTAGGGTCATTCGCGTTTCTCGCGGCAACTCGAGCTCTTCGTCTGCGTTGGTGGTAGTTTGACTCCAAGAACGAAATTCACGGGAAGGGAGTCGGTGAAGGTGTTAATATCTCCACTGTGAATGGCGGTCAGTACTCGTCGGAGGTCAGTTGCGACTGAAGGCCAGTCGGCATACTGTACGACGTCGTCGACGTAGTCAAGGAAAGACCTCTTTATGACCAAGCAGGTGGCTGCAAGGCTGATTTCTACGAAAACATCCTAGCAGGAACTGCTTGAAGAGGAGTTCATTATGCTCCTTAACTGGGAGCATAAGCACTTCACTGTGTAGGTTTTCGATGGGAGACAACAAAAGGCATCCCGTCGTGGTCCGGATCGCAGTATTTTGACAGATCTGGAGTTTCCTCATCTGCGTACCACTGCATCCAGGCGACCATATAGGTGTTGCGTAGTTGAGGACCGGCCGGCCGATTGCCTAGTATGTTGCCAACAACGTTTCTTTGTCTTTACCCCATGTGCTGCCGGCTAGCGACTAGAGGATTTTGTTGCGGCTTTTGTACCTAGGCGATCATCGCGGTCGTGTGTGGAGTGAAGTAGCATAGACTATCGAAGGTTACACCTAAAATCTTAAGGTTATTGACAGTCGGAATTTTCACGCCATCGACTTCAATATTAAGTTCAACCCTGGAGGAACCGTGGTTTCCTCAATGTCCTGCAATACCGTTGTGTGGTTGACTGTGTCAAAATCTTTTGACAAGTCCAACGCTACGAGGATCGTTCTCTCGGTTAGGACCACGAATTATCTGAGCGTTTATGGCGCTAACTGCTGTGGTGGTGCTGTGCACTTTTCGGAATCCATGCTGGTGGTTGACTAGGCTCAGGTGGTGAGTGAAGGTCGGGAGTAGCAAGGCCTCAAGTGTCTTCACTACTGGGGAGACGAGAGTCATCGGACGATAAGATTCCCCTTTGTTTACGGGCTTCCCAGGTTTCAGTAGTCGGACCACTCTTCCGACTTTCCACACATCGGGTATTTGAAGAGTGGTCAGGGAAGGGTTGAGCACCTTGGTGAGATGGCTTACTCTCGTCGAGCCTAGATGCTGTAGTATTAGCATGTTAATTCCATCTGGGCCAATGGATTTAGAATATTTCGTCGTTTGACATTTTGCGCTGCCGTCGGTTAACACATCGTTTGCCTTTGTCTACCAAAGGATGCAGACCGGTGGAGAGGTTGCAGGACTTCAGGTGCTCAATCCATTTCGTCCGCTTATGTTGATTTACCATACGCCGAATCACCAAATTGAGATCCCTTATTCGGGGATCCCCGGGATCGGCATGGCATAAGGTGTCGCGCTCGTTGGCTAAAACATCTGCTTCAGCTGGGAAATTGGGGAGGATTTCCGCTATTCTTCTAGCCGGGATGAAGCGAGCGGTAGCTGCTGCGATCACCTTGCGGAATCGACGTTCTCCAACGCATACGTCCGTAGCAATGGGTAGAGCGCTAAATGTGCTCTCAGAAAATTCTGTGAAGCCGACCCAGTTAGAGGATGGAGTCATGTGTAGAAGTTCACGCAAGTGAGGAAAGTTCTCTGATCGCCATTCACTTGGGAGTGGCCAGAAACGATTCTTTTACATATGACTCCAGTAGCTCACAACTTCCGGTCTTTGACCAAGTATCCTCTGGGTAGCCTAGAAACATCCGTTCGAAGTCGAGCTAAAGTGAGAAGCCGAAACATCCCCTACATAGGGTTGTGCGCTGGGTGTGGGACCGCGATGGACGGGACAAGGACAGAGACGAGTAAGTCCTTGTGGCATTTACTACAGTGGCCATATAAAAAAGCGCAAGTTTGGTGTGGGATTCGTGGTGGGAGAGAGACTCCGTCGCCGAGTACCATCATTCACTCCGGTGAGTGAACGTCTAGCCACAATCCGCATCAAAGCGATGTTCTTCAACATTTCGCTTATTTGCGTCCAAGCCCCGACGGAAGAGAAGGACGATGTGACCAAAGATGCCTTCTATGCGCGCTTGGAGCGCACCTATGAGAACTGCCCCCGCCACGATGGCGACTTTAACGCCAGGGTGGGCAAAGAAGGTATTTTTGGCACTACGGTCGGTAAATTCAGCCTCCACCACGAAACATCCCCAAATGGGTTGAGGCTGATCGACTTCGCTGGGGCCCGAATAAGAAGATTCATCAAGCTACCTGGCTGTCTCAGGATCGAAAAACTATTAACCAGATCGATCATGTTGTGATAGACGGAAGACACGTCTCCAGTGTTTAAGATGTGCGTGCGCTCCGAGGTCCTAACATCGACTCGGACCACTACCTTGTTGCAGCCAAGATTCGCACCCGCCTCTGTGCACCAAAAACCGCACGTCAACAAACACAAGGAAGGTTCGACGTCGAGATGCTGTAATCACAACAGACAGCAGAACGATTTTCTGCTCGGGTTTTACTCCTGCTCTCTGAGAGCACTCGTCAACAACTCGGTATAAGGGAACTGTGGGACGGCATTTCAAACTCCTTACGTACAGCTGCAACCGAAACCATTGGTTTTCGGAAAATGCAAAAGAACGGCTGGTACGACGAGTAGTGTTGTGTCGCAGCGGAGAGAAAACAGGCTGCCTACCTCGCACCGTTACGATCGACCACAACACGTGCGGGATGGGATAGATACCAAGTGCTGAAGAGGGAAGCGAGACGCATTTGCAGACAGAAAAATAATGAGGCCGAAATGCGTGAGTTTGATAAGCTGGCCGACAGGGGTAACGTTCGAAATTTCTACGAAAAAATGCGGCGGCTTACAGAAGGTTTCAAGACCAAAGTATACTCTTGTGAATCCCCCAAAGGTCATCTAATCACCGATGCCCAGAGCATACTTAAACTGTGGAGGGAACACTTCTCCAGCCTGCTGAATGGCAGTGAATGTACAATACCAGGAGAAGGCGAACCCGATTCCCCAATCGATGACGATGGAGCAGAGGTTCCATTGCCCGACCATGAAGAAGTTCGAATAGCAATTACCCGCCTGAAGAAAAACAAAGCGATGGGGGCCGATGGATTGCCGGCCGAGCTATTCAAACACGGCGGCGAAGAACTGATATGGAGCATGCATCCGCTTCTTTGTAAAATATAGTCAGACGAAAGCATGCCCAACGATTGGAATTTAAGTGTGCTATGCCCAATCCGTAAAAGGGAGGCCCCACAATCTGTGCCAACTAAGGGGATAAGCCTCCTCAACATCGCGTATAAGGTTGTATCGAGCGTATTGAGTGAAAAATTAAAGCCCACCGTCAACAAACTGATTGGACCTTATCAGTGTGGCTTTAGACCTGGCAAATCAACAACCGACCAGATATTCACCATACGCCAAATCTTGGAAAAGACCCGTGAAAGAAGAATCGACACACACCACCTCTTCGTCGATTTCAAAGCTGCTTTCGACAGCACGAAAAGGAGCTGCCTTTATGCTGCGATGTCTGAATTTGGTATCCCCACAAAGCTAATACGGCTGTGTAAGCTGACGTTGAGCAATACCAAAAGCTCCGTTAGAATCGAAAAGGACCTCTCCGAGCCGTTCGACACCAAACGAGGTTTCAGGCAAAGCGCAGAACTAAATAGAGAAAGTACCATCTTCTATAAGAGTGTACAACTGCTGGCGTATACCGATGATATTGATATCATCGGCCTCAACACCCGCGCCGTTGGTTCTGCTTTCTCCAGACTGAACAAGGAAGCAAAACAAATGGGTCTGGCAGTGAACGAGGGCAAGACGAGATATCTCCTTTCATCAAACAAACATTCGTCGCACTCACGTCACTGCTGGCAGTCATAACTTTGAAGTCGTAGATAATTTCGTCTATCTTGGAACCAGCGTAAACACCACCAACAATGTCCTAGAAATCCAACGCAGGATAACTCTTGCCAACAGGTGCTACTTCGGACTGAGTAGGCAATTGAGAAGCAAAGTCCTCTCTCGACAAACAAAAACCAAACTCTATAAGCCACTCATAATACTCGTCCTGCTATATGGTGCAGAGGCTTGGACGATGTCAACAACTGATGAGTCGACATTGCGAGTTTTCGAGAGAAAAGTTCTGCGAAAAATTTTCAGAGTGGGAGCTATGTTGCCTGTTTGAGCTCCTGGGGACCGTGGAGGTCCTCTGTTGGCCACTCGGGGTGAGTGGCGGCGCAGCGCGCGAACTATGTGCAGAATGCACAGCCGTAAAGGCTAGTGTCGCAGTATTGGGTAAGCAACATGAGGTCACGTAAAAAAAAAGAATTCCCACGACAGTCGGCTCTACGCCGATGTTACTAATAAATAAACATTAAAAAAAATGTGTAAATGAATGATTGAAAGTATATATTTAACGTGATAAAAAAATTGTAAGTGAATGATGGAAAGTATATGTTAAACTCCGAGAAAAATTACACATTTTCATTAAAAACAAAAAAATCTTGTTTTTAACCGGATGAGAGTTATTTATTGTTGAAATAGTTTTAAAAACAAAAATTTTAAGATATTTCGAAACAAAATTGGACCATGTCTTTAGAAAAGCCGCTCTGCTGAACAATTACCATAGCTTTGTGCAACCAACAGTCTTTTCTTTTACTTAATATCAAACGGATCAGAATTTCGTAGTTTCTTTTTGTTCTTGGCTGTGTTCCCAATTAGATTATGAAACTAACTTACAAACTGACTGTGACAAGTGCCATACATCGATCTTAAACATCTAAATACATTTAAATTCTTTTACTTACCAAGGGTGTGCCAGTGCTTGTTTACAGGTATACCGTTTATCCACGTTTACACACATTAAGTTTTGAATAAAAGTCTTAGCTGATTCGCTTATTTCATCCCAGTATGGCGAGTCAAATTCGAATTCCCCTATATTAATAAAGATATTATAAACACTTTACTAAATTTGATTATACAAGGGTATAAATAGTATACTAAGAACGTTATGGGAAAAGCCACAATTCTTTGCGGTGTTATTTGCAAGTTCTTTAGCTTTGATAAGAAGCTACACAAGGTATACGAACTTTCTAAGTCAGTTTTACGAATTAACAAAAGTATTACAGTTTTTGATTGCAATTTACATTTACTGTTCTATGCTTCTTCTTCTCATCTCAAAAGAAGATGGTGGTTAGTGTAACCTTATACTTTATCACTATCACAGTATATACAGTAGATAACCTTTTCGTGGTAGCTTTCTGAGGGGTGAATAGCGGCCATCTTGGATTTTCAGAGGTAGCAACGTAGTGCTGTATACATTGAAGCAGTAAATACTTAGCAAATTTATTCTATTAAATAACAGAAACTATAAATATTGTTGCTTAATATAAAAGGAAATTATTTATTAATGACATATATTTACTAATATTTGATTTAAACGCCATAGTGTGTCATGTTTCGCCCATAAAAATATCATTTACTGATAGTCAGATATTCTTTATGTAGTGAGTTCTTATTAATAAAAAGCAGCCCTGTTCTTAGATTTCTCGGTGGTGAGTTTTCTTCTGAATGTATTTGTTTTCAATTGACAGACAGAAAACATAAAACGGTTTGTATTCGTAAGTTTTTGAAATATTATTACCAATAATTTTAATTTGGAAAGTAGATATTTAGGCATTTGAAACTAAATTTTTAATACATCGTTCTAATTCTCATCCGTATACTATTTTTGATAATTTATTTTTCAATATTTAAGTTTTGCATTTTCCACACCACCCCAGAGGTTTGCAATAAAGTGCGTTACAGACTTTTTATTAGGTGTTCGGTTCCCCGGTAGGCCTATTTTCACCTTTTCAACTTAAAATAAACATAATTAATAATTTACATAAAAATTTAAATAAAAATATTGCACAAAATAATTTAATAATTAATAAAGATTTCTAAGCTCTCACAATAAATGCATCCGAAATCCTACAACTCTATTAAATATATTAAAATACAGAAGCTAACTTTTAGAAGGGGGAGGTAGTTACCTATGTGAAATGCTCAAAAATTTGATGTGCCGAAAATGAGGGCTGGCTGCCTGCCTATTAAAAATTCTTAAAGAAAAATATGTTCTAATTCTTATAAAAAGTACATATTTTAAAACGTCGGGTTGTGAATTTTCGCAGCAATAAAAAGGCTCTACAATTTTTAATATAAACTTTATTATTAACACTAATATGTATTCTTATTAAAAACTTCGACATATCTTTCATTTCAAACTCACGCTAACGAGTTGTCAATTTGTATATGTCACACGACAAATTACCACCCAAGATTGTATCCTACTGCATGCAAAAATTTGGAAATACTTGAAGCGTGTTTAAAAATTGCACAAAAAAACAACTGATTTAACATTAAACAACAACTAATATCCCAATAAAATTGAACAGATATGCAAAGTAATTCAATATAATCACTTAAATAACGTAAACACTTGCATTATTTAATATCTTTTAAAGTCTCGGTCATCAAAATTTAAAATTTATATGTAGTTCAAATGCTAACACAACACCCTGATTACCATGAAAGTAGCAAAAAAAGTGTAACACAACACCCTAAGATTTTCTAGAGGTGAGTATATGTATGTAAACAAAGAAAAGGTTTATTACTGTATATACTGAGATCACTATTGCTAATGTTATTCATATGTCGTCTCAATACTTTGCAGAAAGTCGATACCATTCTGTGCTAAAGTAAAAACATTGTTACGGATTCTTCGATAAATCGTCTACCATGTAAACACTCTTGAGTTCGATCAGTGGATAGTTAAATAAAGTTCCCAATTTAATGGCTAAACACTTATTTTTATTTCTAATTCCGGTAAATGTTCAGCAGAGCGGCTTTTCCGAACACGTGCACCAACTTTCACGGGAAATGTCTAATTCATTTTTAATTCCGATTCACGAATATATATGGCGCGTTACCGATTTTTATGTTTTTTTGTAATGAAAACAAAAAGAAATATTATGATTTTGCACGATATTTACGCTATAAATGGCATCACTGTTCGAAATTCAATTGGATACTAGTGATACAAGCAGCGATCGGTTTCGAAATGTCGATACTCTCGATATTTGAGACTAAACAAGAATAGATAAAAATGAGAGACACGTAATAGAAAAATAATAATAATTGGAAAAATAAAAATAAATTAAAATTACGATATTCTCAATATTCGAGTCTGAACGAGAATTGGTAAAAATGAGAAATACATAATAGGAAATATCAATATTCCCAATATTCGGGTCTGAACGAGAATTGGTAAAAATGCGAAATATATAATAGAAAAATTTATAATTCATTATTATTGCAGAAAGAAGAAGAAGTTGGACACAGAAGAATTATGAACGCCGGGGTGTTGGACCGACCAGGGTTATTTTTTTCGAGCGCGAACAAAATTATCGTTCAGTCTCGAATATCGAGAGTATCGATAATTCGAAAACGTTCAGTGCATGAATCAATAGATTCGAATTTACAACAGCGATGCCATAATTTTGAACATAACCTTGCCATTTTCGTTGAAGTGAAGTGATTGTGAAGTTTTACATATTTTTATAAAAATAACAATAAAAACCATTTCTCTAATTAATTCATTAAAGAACATCAATAATTACGTGTACATAATTGACAGAAAATATATTTTTAACATCTAAAGACGTGTTAAGTGCAAAAGTGAATTTTTGATTTCGGGAAATACGATGTTTTTCCATTAAAACAAAGAAAATATTGTTTTTAAAAGCACACGCTTAACATACTCGTAAAGTAGAACTAAAAACGAGTATTTTAAGACATTTCCCGTGAAAATTGGTGCACGTTTTCGGAAAAGCCGCTCTGCTGAACATTTACCATTATCTGAATTAATAACTTTTTACTTATACCTCATTTCAGGAATAAAGGGATGTTAAACTTATTCCAGTGTGAGAGCGCCTCAAAATTAGCGTTTTTTATAACATTTTCCATTATGGCCAGATTGAACAAAATTACAATTTTTGGGCATTTATCAACCCAATACCCAACATTTAGTACGACTAAAAATTACTATATAGTGGTTATTTATTACATGGAGAAACTATTTAAATTTAATTGAAGTACACTATAAGAACTGACTTTTGTCCTTTCAATACCCAATAATAGGATTTAAGCTTGTTAGCTCTCAATCAATAAATGTTTTTAATCATTTTCCCTTGAAAAAAAAACTATGATGCTTCAAATTACAAAACGTTTCATCAAATACCTTTAAATTTCACAAATTTATTTAATTTTCATTGTTTAACATTTTTTATAAGTGCTCTTGAACGATGCAACAAATCCCTACATTTACATATTTTTTGGTAAGAGGTAAGAACCAATGAAAATAATAAATTCAATATGAGCAATGATATTTTGATTTATGTTTGTATACGGTTGTTAAATATAAGACTTCGTTCATTCCCAACCCATTTATTAACAATATTAAACTAAATACTCTTGTAGAACCCCCAAAGGTGATCTAGTCACTGATGCCCAGAGCATAGTTAAATTATGGAGGGAACACTTCTCCAGCCTGCTGAATGGCAGTGAACGCACAACGCAAGGAGAAGGCGAACCCGATTCCCCAATCGATGACGATGGAGCAGACGTTCCATTACCCGACCATGAAGGAGTTCAAATAGCAATTGCCCGCCTCAAGAACAACAAAGCCGACGGACTACCGGCCGAGCTATTCAAACACGGCGGCGAAGAACTAATAGGGAGCATGCATCAGCTTTTTTGTAAAATATGGTCGGACGAAAGCATGCCCAACGACTGGAATTTAAGTGTGCTATGCCCAATCCATAAAAAGGAGACCCCACAATCTGCGCCAACTACCGTGGGATTAGCCTCCTCAACATCGCATATAAGGTTCAATCGAGCGTATTGAGTGAAAGATTAAAGCCCACCGTCAACAAACTGATTGGACCTTATCAGTGTGGCTTCAGACCTGGAAAATCAACAACCGACCAGATATTCACCATACGCCGAATCTTGGAAAAGACCCGTGAAAGGAGAATCGACACACACCACCTCTTCGTCGATTTCAAAGCTACTTTCGACAGCACGAAAAGGAGCTGCCTTTATGCCACGATGTCTGAATTTGGTATCCCCGCAAAACTAATACGGCTGTGTAAACTGACGTTGAGCACCACGAAAAGCTCCGTCAGGATCGGGAAGGACCTCTCCGAGCCTTTCGATACCAAACGAGGTTTCAGACAAGGCGACTCCCTATCGTGCGATTTCTTCAACCTGCTTCTGGAGAAAATAGTTCGAGCTGCAGAACTAAACAGAGAAGGTACCATCTTCTATAAGAGTGTACAGCTGCTGGCGTATGCCGACGATATTGATATCATCGGCCTCAACACCCGCGCCGTTAGTTCTGCTTTCTCCAGGCTGGACAAGGAAGCCCAGAAAATGGGTCTGGCAGTGAACGAGGGTAAAACGAAATATCTCCTGTCATCAAACAAACAGTCGTCGCACTCACGACTTGGCACCCACGTCACTGTTGACAGTCATAACTTTGAAGTTGTAGATAATTTCGTCTATTTAGGAACCAGCATTAACACCACCAATAATGTCAGCCTGGAAATCCAACGCAGGATTGCTCTTGCCAACAGGTGCTACTTCGGACTGAGTAGGCAATTGAAAAGTAAAGTCCTCTCTCGACGAACAAAAACTCTATAAGTCGCTCATAATTCCCGTCCTGCTATATGGTGCAGAGGCTTGGGCGCTGACAGCAACCGATGAGTCGACGTTACGAGTTTTCGAGAGAAAGATTCTGCGAAAGATTTATGGTCCTTTGCGCTTTGGCCACGGCGAATATGGAACGAAGAGCTGTCCGAGATATATGACGACATTGACATAGTTCAGCGAATTAAAAGACAGCGGCTTCGCTGGCTAGGTCATGTTGTCCGGATGGATGAAAACACTCCAGCTCTGAAAGTATTCGACGCAGTACCCGCCGGGGGAAGCAGAGGAAGAGGAAGACCTCCACTCCGTTGGAAGGACCAAGTGGAGAAGGACCTGGCTTCGCTTGGAATATCCAACTGGCGCCACGTAGCGAAAAGAAGAAACGACTGGCGCGCTGTTGTTAACTCGGCTTAATCGCGTAAGCGATGTCTACGCCAATTAAGAAGAAGAAACTAAATATTAATTTTTGGAAAAACGTTATTTTGCAAATGTACTTTATTTTTATAATATAACATAACCGTCTTAGAACCACTCTACTAAATTTAATATGTTCGAACATGTAATTATGTGTATATGTGTAACCAAATGGGATAAGAACCATCTTCGAAGTTTTCATAGAAATTTGTCTACACACAGCCCGTTGTCATGGGCAACCAATGACCGAAGTTCACGTTTTGTCAAAGAGTCAATGTGACGAAGAACTGACGCGACGACAAAGCGTCACAACATCGTGTTGTTGGTAGAAAATTAGCTGTGCTGCAAAATCACAACGAAGTTCGCCGATTGAACTGCTTCTCTTCCCGTTGAAAATTATGTATATACAATCGTAATAAAGTGTTCGAGATTTATTATGATTTTTATGTACATGAATACCCAACTCTAGAAAATTTAAAGGGTCTTTTATGTGGTAACATTTGGTTCGTTTTTTTCATGGTAATATATTTCTGGGAAAAATAAGCAAAAGCTAAATATAAATTTTAAAGTTGGATGAGCAACAGTTTAATAGATATTATGTAATGCAAGTGTTTTTATTATTAAAATTATTATTTTGAATTACTTTGCATGTCTCTTAATTTTACTGGGATGTTACTTGTTATGTTAGTTGTTTTTTTTAGTAAGTGGTAAACGCGCTTCAAAAATTTCTTAAATTTTACATGGAAAAAGATACAGTCCTGGGCGGTAAGCTTTCCTTTGACATATACAAATTGGTTAGCCGTTACAACAAAAAATTAGTTTCAATTTAGACATAAGAATAACTAGTTCGAATTTTTGGGCTTTAAATTCGCAGCTCTCAACGTTTAAACGATTAAAAACTTCATATAAAAATATTAAGAAACGGTCGAGATATATCCTGCGATAAATTTACTTGTGCTAGTACGCAGCTCTCAAGAAATCTTGTACTAATTTTTAATACTTTTTTTCAGTAAAATGTGAATATGGCAAACCTGGTTTTGCGAAGAAACATCAAATCAACAATTGTTTCTTGAAGGAAATTCGAAGTAATCGTCAAATTCTTCAAAAAGTAGTTGAAATCATTATCATGAAGTATATTCCATTTTGAAATGTTGTATAAAACCTACCAATCATCAACAACATTTCTTAAATCTCGATAAAAATATTTATGTTACCATACACATACACACATACATATTACGCAGAAAGTTTGTTTTCTTTGTTTATTCTCTCTTGCTCTTCTAATGTAGATCATTCACAATGCGTAACCAGTTGCCAAAATTACTTGAGAAATAATGTATTTTTTTTTCTTGAGCAATTACTAGAGAGCTGCGTACCAACCTTTAGATATTAGAATATAATTTTACAAATAATTTATTTAAATAAAATAAGCGAATTTATAGTTAAAAAACAAGATTGGCTTAGGAAATCAGCACCTCTTATGTGTTCTGTCGGTCATATGTAAACAAATACAGCCGTATTTGTTCGTAGCCGAGAAATCTAACACCAGGGACACATTTTATACATAACAACTCACTACTTACAAAATATCTAATTATCAGTAAAACAATGGGGGGATTCTCTTGCTCTTGCAAGATTGCAGATTGCAAAAATCCTATACCGAAATATACAAGGGCACGAGAGCACCCATTGCAGAATATAGTGATATATGAACGGCTGATTTGGTCAATTTATTGAGAATGACTATTGTGCATGACTATTGTGAATTTGCACACCTTCTGCATTCATGCTTAACACAAAACTGTAACAATTCTTTATAATTAAGTAGAAATTACAAAATCTATTTAAAACCTGCCTTCCTCAACAATTTAACGGCGAAATATGTATTTATGTAAAATGACAGCTAAAACAGGGTTGCAATTATATTTTGTCTGACATATTTTACAGCCATTGCAAATTATTTTCTGAGTGTGTTTGTTGTTGTGCCGTTGCACCACGAGGAAAATTCTGCAATTCGTACACCGTGCAAGGATTTTGCAAGAGCAAGAGAATTCCCCTTTTTTTAAAGTAGGAGGAAGCATCGAAAGCCGAAGGGCGGGACTTTGATCCGCTAAACCTAACCTGCTCCCAACTCAAGACTCTCCCACGTAACCACCAGATAAGGTATTACTTCATGGGAGTGACAAGACATTTTACGTCTCCTCTATAGCACAGAGGAGACATTCTGCTGTATCTGTCTTAATATTGTCATGATGGAAGTTGCCGCTTCGCGAACAGCTTTCCACTTCTCAGAGGGCTGACACATAAGTGCGATCAAACTTTCCACCGTTAAACTACCACCTAGTGCTGTTTCTAACTTTTCCCTTAAGTTTAGAAACCGAGGACAATGGAAGTACACGTGCTCAGAGAATCTATTGACTTCGTACACATCAGACAATACGGACTTACGTCGTTTTGGAATTTATGTAGATAGCCTCTGAAACATCCATGCCCGCTTAATATTTGGGTCAGGTGGAAATCCAGGTCCCCATGTTGTCTACTTATCCACGTATGGATGTCAGGTATAAGTCTGTGGGTCCACCGTCCTTTGGTTGAGGTTTGCCACCGTTGCTGCCATATAGTTATGCTCTTCTTTCTCTCTTCTCTCTTTTGGACTTCTGTAATTGGCGCTGATAGCTCATATAATCTCGCGAGCTCGTCACCCTGGATGTCTATGGCCGGCATACCAGCTAGTACTTCAGATGCTTCGCTGGAAATAGTTCGGAAAGCACTTGTTACTCTTATTGCTGTGAGTCAGTGCACCGCATTTATTGGTTTGGCATACGCTTTTATGTTTAGTGCCTGTATCCATACTGGAGCTGCATATAGTATAACTGAGCTCATAGCTTTTGCGATTACAAATCGGCGGCTGGAGCGCACACAGCCTCTATTTGCCATCATTCTTGATAACGTGTTATAAATCTTATTTGCTTTATTTGCTATGTTTGCCAAATGCTGCTTGAATTACAGTTTGGAGTCCAATATAACCCCTAAATACTTCAGCTGTGGTTGTGAAGTAATCATACACTCTCCTATAGTGAGAGTTATTTTTTCTCAATTTTCCTGGTGCTTATGAGCAGTACCTATGTTTTGTGCTTCGATGGTGTCGTAGATCAGCCTTCTATTTTTAAAATAACCCATAACGATATTTATGATATATATATTTTTTTGTACCACCTTTCCATCTTTTTCCACTTACTGCTCTTTTCGCAGTGTCGACAACTTCTTTCAGTGCCTCGATAGTAGACCTTTGTTTTCGGAAGCCGCATTGTCTTTCTGATAGTCCGCCGGCCTTCTGGATTGCAATCTTCAAGCGGTTTCTTATTATGCTTTCCTACACTTTGAACATTGTGTCGAGCATACACAGAGGTCGATACGAAGAAGGTTCATCTGGTGTTTTTTTTTGGTTTTGGGATTAAAACCAGGCGCTGGACTTTCCAGGAATCGGGGAACATCCCTTCTTTTATACATGCGTTGCACATTTTTGCGAAAAGAGTGGGCGTTGAGATTATGGCTACCTTTAGAGCTCTGTTTGGTATCCCATCGATGCCAGGCGCTTTCTTGTTTTTGATTCTTTTAGCTATGGCCAATAGTTCTTCTTCCGTAACCAGTGGGGGTGATTCAGCAGCTTCGTTTCGTCGGACAGCGCTAGCGTGTGTCGAAAATAATGCCTCGACGACTTTCTTCATAAACGGAGCGCATTTGGGTTGCTGCCGCTTATTTTGGAATTTGGACATACAGATTTTATAAGCAGTCCCCCAGGGGTCTATATTCGCTTCCTTACAGATCTTTTCAAAACAGTTTCTCTTGCTACGTATTATAGCTGACTTTAGAAGCTTCTTCTGGTTTTTAACCCGTTGACTGCCAAAGCCATTTTCTGAAAACTGTCCAAAAATGACATTTTGATTTTTTCACATTATATTACTAAAAACTCTATTTCTAGATCATTGGTATCATCAAAAATCAAAAATGATGTTTTTTAAGGAGAAAAAGGACCTACGAGTTATCTCGTAGTTGGCGTCTGGGAAAGAACGCTACGAATTATCTCGTAGTAGGTAGGTCCTTTTTTTCCTAAAAAACATCATTTTGGCTTTCTATAGTATTTTGTTTTATAGTTATTATTATTTATTAAAATTATCATAATTTTATTATTATTTTCTTTCTTTTTAGATTTATAAACATTATCTAAAATTACCGTTATAATTATCAAGAACCCAATTTGGATAGGAAAAGGTCACTGAATCAAAGTGAAATTGAGTACAACGCAAATCTAAGTGATTCAGAAGATGATTGCAGCGATGGTAGTAAGGACATTTATGAGCCTTCTGAAAATACAAGTGATAGTGGAGATGAAGCTATCTGATAATAATGACGACGATTTTCAAGCAACAACGTCAAATGAGAATGATGATTTGTGGACAAAAGTTCAACACAATCCTGAATTATTTCTTTTCGAAGAAAATGTTGGTGTGAAATTAGATACATCAAATTTCGCGGTAAAAACGCTGGTGGATTTATTTTTTTCGGATGAGTTTCTTGCATTACTGGTAGAACAAACTAATTTATATGCTATGACAGGAATTTGAAACATTGGAAAATGGGAATCAAAATGCTATAAAAAAATCTAAAAGGATATCAAATTGGCAATACGTAAGTGCTACAGAGATGAAAGTTTTTATTGCACTTTTATTGCAAATGGGACCTTGTACTTTTCCAACAATAGAACATTACTGGACCACAAACAAGCTAGATAATGTAAACTTTTGACGCACACATATGAGCCGCAATCGATTCCAGTTGATACTTCGTTATTTTCATTTGGTTGATAACTCACAACCATCTACCGACAGATTATACAAGGTAAGACCAATCCTAAATCATTTCAACGATGTTATGCGTGAAAACTATGTACCAAGTAAAAATATTTGTATTGACGAATCCATGATGCTATGGCAGGGAAGATTGCTTTTCCGCCAATACATAAAAAATAAAAACACAAATATGGTGTCAAACTATATGAACTATGTGAGTCCGACGGTCTTGTAATAAAAATAAAAATTTACAGCGGAAAATCTAAGGGAACTACCCATAATGTAGGTCACACTGCTGACGTTGTTTTCCATTTACTTCAGGACTATCTCGATAAAGGCTACGCGCTTTACATGGATAATTTTTACAATTCAGTTAGTCTTACAAAACTGTTATATACACGAAAAACTTATGTGTGTGGAACCCTACGAAGTAACAGAAAAGGAAACCCCAAAGATGTGGTAAATCGTAAACTAAAAAGAGGGGAGTGTTTTTGGCAGACAAATGGTCCGGTTACTGTATGCAAATGGAAAGACAAACGAGAAGGCCTTTCCATTTCAAATATGCACGCTATTGAAATGGTAGAGGTGCCAAATCGCAATGGAACAATTTCTATGAAACCGAATATAATTCGAGATTACAATAATGGAATGCCTGGCATTGACCGATCAGATCAAATGAGTTCGTACTACTCATCTCTAAGAAAGACTATTAGATGGCACAAAAAGGTTTCATTTCATATTATAGAGATATATATACAAAATGCTCACAGAATTTCCCAAAAAGTAACTTCATCTATAATAAAACTGAGAAAGTTCAGAGAAGAATTCGTCTTGGCGTTGATTGGAGATTTTCAACCACTTAAAAAAAAATAGATCTAAAGAGCTTCATTATTTAGAGTTTTTACCACCAATGAAAAAAAACAGCGTCCGACAAAGCCATGTCGTGTGTGTACCAAAGAAAAAAAACGCCGAGAAACGCGTTACTTCTGTCCAGCCTGTCCAGAGAAGCCAGCCCTTTGTGTGGAAGATTGTTTTAAAAACTACCACAAACAATAATATATTGCTTTATTTATTGTATTTGAGTTAATTTTTCCATTGTATTGAATGATTTTTTCCATAATTTTTTTTTAATAAAAAAAAAAGCTCACGGAAGCCAAACCCAAACTTTTTTTTATTTTCCCAGAAGCCATTCATCGATACTAACACTATTATAATACGCTTTTACTCGTAACTACACAAAAAGTGGTAGTTTTAGGTAGTACGAGATAACTCGTAGTTGGCTTCCTGGAAGGAAAATCATACTACGAGTTATCTCGTAGTTGGCAGTCACCGTGCTAAAAGCTTCTTTGAGACGGTTTTCGTTTTCGCAATTTTGATTGCGTTGTAGGCGACGTCGGGCTGAGTGACAGAGCTTTCTCAGCGTGGCAATTTCTTTATTCCACCAGTATGCAGGTCTTCGCTTATTGTGACATTTTGTCCTTCGCATTGTAGCGTCGCATGCTGCTATCAGTTCCCTTTGCAATGCGGTTACTAAGTGGACGCCGCCTTCGCCTGATGCTATTGCTGCACTCCAGACTGTCTCAAAAGCGTCAGTGTCAAAATCTGTTTGCCTCCAGCTTCGTTTATGTGTAGTGTTACTGGTGGGGGTTCCTGGTCTCGAGAGAATAAAACTTCTGCGATGATTGCCATATGGTCACTATTTGTGAACATGTCTCACACCTTCCACTTAATGTGTCTGCTTTGTGCATCATTTGCAAACATCAGATCTATTACATAGCCTTTATTTCCTTTTTTGGCAAGTATTTTTGTGTCACTGTTCATTATTGTGAGGTTGGTTTGGCTCAGGAATTCTAAAACTGGGCGCCCACGATGGTTTGAAGAAGGAAGTCTTCAAATTCTCTAACGGACGCACTGGGACGAGCATAGCAGCTTACGTAATAAATTCCCCCTATTTGCGCCATTTTTTGCTTCTCTGCAGCAAGATGTGAATGTTTGTCTATTACAGGACCATATTGCTGCTTTGCCACTTCTGTCTGTAATTCAAGTGCTTTCCGAACGTTGGGAATATTGCTCACTCAGTAAGGCGACATCAATGTTGCTTTCTATTACGGTTTGTTACAGCAGGGCTTGTGCTGCAGCGCAGTGGTTTAGGTTCAGCTGCAATATTCTCATTTCTCCATTGTCTTAAGCAACTCCACGTATTTAGGGCAAGTCGTACTTAGAACCGAATGTTCTCCTTTGCAGAGCATGCAACTCGATGTGTTAGTACATACTTTTGCAACATGTCCCGCGCTTCCACAACGTGTGCAAAGAGAGGACCTGTCGATCAGACTGCAACATTTACGCCTGGCCTCGATGGAAGCATCTGTAACAGCGGGAAACAGGGAGGATCTCCCGGAGGCGACAGATCGACCACCCAATCTTTACTTTGCTAACTTTAAGGGCAGTTTTGGCATCTTGGGCAAGCAGGGATATAAGGGCTATTTGAGTGCCGCTTCTTGTTTTCCGCATATTTTTAACATTAGCTAGCCCTATGTTTTGTATTCCGCACTCTTTTTGTAATGCGCAGCAAATTTCTTCCAGATTTTTCTCATCCAGGTCTTTGCACATTATAGTGACGTTGTGTGTTTTTGGTTGTACTACAGCCATCTCGCCAACCACTCCCTCTAGGGCGCTTTGAAAAGTTTCAGCTCTCTTGTTTCCTTGGCTTTTTAGCTCTAGGAGCAGGTC